>NC_040905.2:112302145-112465515 GCF_004126475.2 Phyllostomus discolor | reverse complement strand
CAGTTTTGTATATTGGGGGAGCGGTGGTGATAGGGCAATGCAGGGGAAGGCCTAGAGGTTACGTTTGGATCTTGGTTTGTGGACAAATGTGATTTTTAGGGTAGTTAGATACTTTCTACTTAATGTACCTTTAAAAATAGTACATTTTCTATGTTTTATATAATCTGAAACTGTACCTGAAAAATAAAGTTTAAGACCAAAGAACCCAGAGAAGCAGACTCTAATGTTCCCAACTGTGCCAACATGGAAGTTAAAATGCTGCCATTTTGAGTGGCAGAGGGGTCATTTGGTTTCTGATCAAGGAGATAATGTGGTTTTTACAGCAAGCAGTTGATGTCTGACAGTATCACGGGACAACCTCCAGTGCCTTTGCCTCCAGTGGAGGTGGGGCCTCCCAGATGAATGACCAGCAGCTGCACAAACCTGTGCTTTGAAGGGGTCTCATACTTGGTTAATGATCTGCTATCATCATTTAAAAATTGTTGTTTTAAAATAAAAATATATTATTTACTTATTGTAGAGAGAAGGCAAGGGGGGAAAAGAGAGGGAGAGAAACATCAATGTGTGTTTGCCTCTTAAGCACCCCTACTGGTGACCTGGCCCACAACCCAGGCATGTGCCCTGACTGGGAATTTGTCCAGTGACCCTTTGCTTTGCAAGCCAGTGCTCAATCCCCTGAGCCACACCAGCCAGGGCCATTTTAAAATTCTTAATGATATTTTAGCAAACAGCCTCACATTCTCATTTTGCAATGGTCTCTGCCAATTATGGAGCCAATCCTGTTTTTTTTTCCAATTACAGTTTTCATACAATATTATTTTGTATTAGTTTCAGGTGTTCAGCACAGTGATTAGATGATCATACTTTACAAAGTGTTTCCCCTGATATTTCCTAGCCAGTCTTGTTCTTTAGTTTGTATTTAATAAAGTCTTGTGCTTTAAAGGGTTGATGATGATGAACATATGACTATCTGTATAGCACACATTGCGCTGAAAGAAAGGAAAATTCAGCCAGAAAAATAGAGATGGAAAGATCTTTAATTTTTATTTAAGGAATGCCAAAAGTAGTAAAAGCTGTCTATCTAGGGGACCAACATGTCCTTATCTCCACACAGGGTTTGCAAACTCAAACTTCCAGGGGCCACTGTCCATATTCTTTGTTTCTGGGGTTTTGATTTTTGTCCATGTGGCAGGTGGATGGTGGCACTTCAGACCACTCAGTTTCATATTTCTTCCATTCGGGAAATGATCTTTTTCATTCACCAAATTTTTGTGGCCTAGCATGATTTATCCTGGAGTATGAAATTCTATGGTTTAGAACTTGCCTTGCCCATCCCTGCAAATCTCCAAATCCTTGGACTATCCATCCATTTAAATTGTAGGCTTCAGGCAGAAAGAACCTCAGTAAAGCCATCTTTTCTTCCACTTTGCCATTAGATGGACCATGTTTGCCCCAAGATTGACTTTCTCTTGTAGGAGTTTACTGAAGGCTCTAAACAGATGGACATGGCAACATCCTGATGTGTTTCTATACCTTCTTTTCTGCTACTATAACTTCCACAGGTACATGGTTGGTGTAAAATTAGCAATTTAAACTGGGGTTAAACTGTGGCCCATGGGCCAAATCAGCCCACTGCCTGATTTCGTAAAGTTTTATTGGCACATAGCCACACCCACTAATTTACATATCCTTCCTGTCTGCTGTCAGAAACAGAGTTGAGCAGTTACAAAAGAAACTACATGGGACTTCCAGCCAAGATGGAAGCATAGGTAGACACACTGTGCCTCCTCACACAACCAAAAGAAGGACAACAACAAATTTAAAAACAGAAAACAAATAGAACTGACAGAAAATTGAACTGTATGGAAGTCCAACAACCAAGGAGTTGAAGAAGAAACATTCATCCAGACTGGTAGGAGGGGTGGAGAAAGCAGCTGGGCAGAGAGGACTCGCAGCAGCTGGTAGACAGGGTGGTCCCACATTCGTGTGCAGATAAACCCAGAGGAACAACTGGGGAGTGAGACAGACCTCACAACCCAGGGCTCCAGTGTGGGAAAAGAAAGCCTCAAAGCCTATGACTGAAAACACCTGTGGACGTTGAGGCAGCAGTGGGAGAAACTCTCAGCCTCACATGAGAGTTTGTTGGAGAGACCCACAGGGTCCTTGAATGTACACAAATCCACCCACCTCAGAATCAGCACCAGAAGGGCCCAATTTGAGTGTGGGTAGCAGAAGAAGTGACTAAAACCACCAGAGAGTGGAGCAAACACCATTGTTCCCTCTCAGACCCCTCCCCCACATACAGCGTCACAATCTAGTGCTTGGGTTGCCCTGCCCTGGTGAACACCTGAGGCTTCACCCCTTACTACATAACAGGTGCACCAAGACAAAAAAAGAAAAGGCCCAAATGAAAGACCAGATCAAAGCTCCAGAAAAAATACAACTAAGCAAAGAAGAGAGAGCCAACCTATCAGATGCACAATTCAAAGCACTGGTAATCAGGATGCTCACAGAATTGGTTGAATATGGTCAAAAATTAGAGGAAAAAATGAAGGTGATGCTAAGTGAAATAAAGGAAAATGTACAGGGAACCACCAATGATGGGAAGGAAAACAGGACTCAAATGAATGGTGTGAACCAGAAGGAAGAAAGAAAAATTCAACCAGAAAAGAATGAAGAAACAAGAATTTAAAAAAAATGAGGAGAGGCTTAGGAACCTCCTGGATATCTTTAAATGTTCCAACATCTGAATCATAGGGGTACCAGAAGGAGAAAAGCAAGAACAACAAGAGGAAAAGTTATTTGAACAAATAATAAAGGAGAACTTCCCCAATCTGGCAAAGGAAATAGACTTCCAGGAAGTCCAGGAAGCTCAGAGTTCCAAAGAAGTTGGATCCAAGGAGGAGCACACCAAGACACATCATAATTACCTTAGCCAAGATTAAAATGAAGGAGAGAATCCTAGAAACAGCAAGAGAAAAAGAGACAGTTACTTACAAAGGAGTTCTCATGAGACTGTCAGCTGATTTCTCAAAAGAGACTTTGCAGGCAAGAAGTGGCTGGAAAGAAGTATTCCAAATCATGAAAGGCAAGGACCTACATTCCAGATTGCTCTATCCAGCAAAACTTCCATTTAGAATGGAAGGGCAGAGAAAGTGCTTCTCAGATAAGGTCAAGTTAAAGGAGTTCATCATCACCAAGCCCTTATTATATGAAATGTCAAAGGGACTTATCTAAGGAAAAGAAGATAAAAAATATGAACAGTAAAGTAATAGCAAACTCACAATTAATAACAACCACACCTAAAACAAAAACAAAAGATAACTAAGCAAACAACTACAACAGGAACAAAGCCACAGAAATGGAGATCACATGGAGGGTTATCAACTGAAGAGTGGGAGGGGAAGAGAGGGGGAAAAGGTACAGAGAATAAATAGCATAGATGGTGGGTAGAAAATCGATAGGGGGAGGGCAAGAATAGTATGGGAAATGTAGATGCCAAAGAACTTACATGTGCAACCCATGAACATGAACTATAGAGGGGAATGTGGGTGGGAGGGTGTGTGCAGGGCAGAGGGGTGTGAAGGGGGAAAGGGGACAACTGTAATATTCAAGCATAATCAATAAAATATATTTAATTTAAAAAGAGAATTTATATGGATCACTAAGCCTAAAATGTTTACTGTCTCGCCCTTTACAGAAAAAAGTTGGCCAAACCTTGGTGTAAACCAAATGTTTTATGACAGCAGTGTGAAGGCTACTGCCTCCCAGCCTGGAATACAGGTCTTCGCTGCCCTCTGCTCTGCCATCTCCCCTCGGCCAATTCCACATTAGTGTCTGTTGCTTGTAGCAGCCAAATTTAGGATTAGTGTTCTTAGTTGCAAGCAACAGTGGCTGCAGCTGATTTAGACAGGAAAGGAATTTATTAAAAGGAAATCAGCCCTGGCCGTGTGGCTCAGTTGGCTGGAGCATCGTCCAACACACCAAAATGTTGTGGGTTTGATTTCCGGTCAGGGCATGTACCTGAGATGCAGGTTTGATCCCTGGTTGGGACCCGTTTGGGAGGCAACTCATCAGTGTTTCTCTCTCACATTGATATTTCTCTCTTCCCCTCTCTCTAAAAATCAATAAAACATATCATTGGGTGAAGATTTTTTTTAAAAAAGAGGATATCGTGTAGCATGCAGTCTTGGAAGTATGCAGCCAACCACCACACTCTACCCAATTGCCTCAGAGTCTTTCACAGAAGTGTGTAGTAAGGAGATGAGTGCCATGACGAGATGGTACCACATGCACCAGGAATCTGATGTTACACAGTCAATACCTCTGACGGAAATCACCTGTGCTATCCCTACTTTTTTTTATTCTAAGCCTGGCTGGGTCATGTGATCATGTCCTTGCTGCAAAGGAGGCTGGAAAATGATTACTGGGCATTTTTAATTTATGTGGTGGGTGGTAAGTCCCCACCCATCAAGACTCAGAAGGAAGGGAATTCCCCAAGAAAGGAAGGAGTTCAGATACTGGGCAGTTGAACAGAATGTAAATACTCAGTAGTACCATCAGAAGATAGTTCCCTATTTACCCACAGCTAAGCTAGTGCTTCCCAAACTTTATTTACATCCCACCTATCTTCTCTTTTATTTAGCATGAACAGCCTGCATTATTATTTACTGAACATTTTTTCTTTAAATCAACTTTTTATAAATATTTATATAAATGTTATATAAATTTATTCAAAATGAAACTAAAGTAAGTTGAAAATCAGCACTAGGGTGGCATAGTTAAACACAGTACTTAAATCCTCCTGCAGTCACAACAAAATTACAACTAAACTACAGAACAACCATCATTCAGAACTGCCTGAAATACAGCGGAACAGAAGCCCTACAACTAAGGATATAAAGAAGCCACATCGAGACTGCTAGAAGGGATGGAGACACAGAATGGGATGGTTTCACACCCACATGTGACAGATAAAAATCTGGAGGAGTATCTCACATAAAAATGTGCGCTTTGAGGAGTGAGGGGACCCAGCCCCACACCAGGCACCCAGCCCAGGGTTCCAGTACCAGAAAGAGAAGTCCCAATGACTTCTGGCTTTAAAAACCAGCAAGGATTGTGACTGAGTGAGATAGAGGATCATTTGTGTCCCAGGAGATCCTCTTAAAGGGCTCGCAGGGACTCACTTGGACTCACTCCCTCTAAGTTCCAGCACTGGTGCGCTAGGGATGTGTGAGGAGGAACTGAGTTGTCTGGCATTGGGGCAAGAGCTTGAGGAGAGGCTTTCTCCAAGACAGACATGCTGGCAGAGCCTTCCCCACAAAGAGCTGGCAGGCAGGCATCATATCTGAGACTACATCAACCTGGCTCATACTATTCACCCCACCCTGGTGATTCCCTGAGATTCTGCCTCACCCAACTGGAAGGCCCAACCCAAACCATTTTCAGTGTCTTTTCCATACAAAAAGACTGTCCTGGCTTATGCTTTGGATTTTCCTAAAATCTCTCAAACAAGCAGCATCTGGCCTCAGTGTGCCATGTACATCTTGCTAAGTGGCCCCAGGCCCAGCACTAGCAGCAGTCTGCTGTGGTTTGCAGTTTGGCCTCTCCTGGGAACTTCCAAGCCCAACACAAGTAGCAGCCATCTGCAGATTGCGTTGTAGCTTATGCTGGTGTCCCAGGGCAGGGCACAGTTGGCAAATGACCTCCTGGGAAACCCCAAAGTCAGGGCACCCAGTTGTCAGCTTCAGAACACACCAAAGCACCACCCAACCATTTCTACAAGGGACACTCTCAATGGGTAAACTCAGCAGGGACTGGAGCTCTGCTGAAGTAAGTCCTGCTCCATGGGGTCAGCCCCTGCACAGCTGATCCTCCAGGGTGGTCATAGCCAGTCCTTGCAGCCAATTGACCTGGGGGTAAATCCCTCCCATTGAAGTGCCAACAGCAATCAAGGCTCAATTACAAAAGGAGGGTATGAGCCCTTTGACACAGCCCTCACAGGGTGTGCATCTGGAGTGTCCAGCTCCAGTGGTCAGGAAGGCTGTGCCACTGAACCCTACAGGACACCTACTACATTAGACCACTCTAACAAGCCCAGGAGACATAGTAGCTGTACCTAATAATAGGGACAAACACAGGGAGGCAGCCAAAATAAGGAGACAAAGAAACATGTTCCAAATGAAAGAACAGAACAAAACTCCAGAAAAAGAGCTAAACAAAATAGAAATTAGCAATCTACCAGTTCAAAATATTAGTTATAAGGATGCTCAATGAACTTGGGGAAGAGTAGGTGAACTTAGTGAGAACTTCAACAAAGAGATTGGAAACATAAAAACAGAACTAGAAAACATAAAAAGAACCAGTCAGAAATTAAAAATACACTAAGTGAAAAGAAGAATGCATTATAGAAAATTAACAGTGGGGTAGATGAAGCAGAGAATCAAATCAGAGACTTGGGAGATAAGGAAGCAGAAAACACCCAGTCAGAACAGCAAAAACAAAAAAGAATCCAAAAAATGGGGATAATATAAGGACCTGTGAGACAATTTCAAGCACACCAACATTCACATCATGGGGTTGCTAGAAGGGAAAGAGAGAGAACAAGGAATTGAAAATCTTGTTAAAAAAATGATGGAAAACTTTCCTAATTTGGTGAAGGAAATAGACATATTATACAAATCCTGGAAGCACGGAGTTTCCCAAACAAGATGAACTCAAAGAAGCCCACACCAAGACATATCATAATTAAAATGCCAAAGGTTAAAGACAAAGAAAGAATCTTATAAGCAGCAAGAGCAAAGCAGTTAGTTATCCACAAGGGAGCTCCCACAGGATTTTCAGCTGATTTCTCAACAGAAACTTGACAGACCAGAAGATATTAGCAAGAAATATTCAAAGTGATGAAAAGCAATGATCTACAACCAAGACTACTCTACCCAGCAAAGCTATGATATAGAATAGAAGGACACATAAACAGCTTCCTAAACAAGAAAAAGCTAAAGGATTTATCATCACCAAACCAGTATTGCAAGATATGTTAAAGGGTCTTCTTTAAGAAGAAGGGGGGAAAAGATAAAAATTATGAATAATAAAATGTCAATAAAGGTCCTTGCCAGGTAACTCAGTTGGTTAGAGCATCGTCCTGATTTGCCAAGGTTGTGGGTTTGATCCCTCGTCAGGGAACATACAAGAAGCAACCAACGAGTGCTTAAAGAAGTGGAACAAAAATTGATGTTTCTCTCTCTCTCTAAAAAAATCAATCAACAAAAAAATTTTTAACTGGTAATATATACATATCTATCAACAATCACTTGGATTGTTGATAGATAAATACAAATGGATTAAATGCTCCAATCAAAAGACATATGGAGGCTAAATGGATAGCAAACAAAACTCTCACATATGCTGTCTACAAGAGACTCCAGATCAAAAGACACACACAGACTAAAAGTAAAGGAACAGAAAAAGATATTTCATAAAAATGGAAACAAGCAAATAAGCAAAAGCTAGGGTAGTGATACTTATACCAGACAAAATAGACCTAAGAAAAACAAAATAAATGAACAAGCAGATGAGAAACAGACTCATAGATACTGAGAACATTTTGATGGTTGCCAGATGGGAGGTAGGTTAAGGAGCTGGGGGGAAAAAGATGCAGGGATTAAGAAGTACAAATTGGTAGTTACAGAATAGTCATGGGGATGTAAAGTACACCACAGGACATATAGTCAATGGTATTGTTAACAACTATGTATGGTGTCAGATAAGCACTAGAGTTATCAGAGAGATCACTTAGTAAATTATATATGCTCAAATCACTAGGTTGCACACCTGAAACTAATATATAATAATATTGTATGTCAACTGTAATTGCAAAATAAAAATTATTTAAAGTAAAAAAACAATTAAACAAGAAAATCAGCATTAGTTGTCACAAGAGACCCAATTCGAAACTAGATATGATTAAATGTAACAGTGCATGTTATTGCTTATTGCAAACCGTTGTCTGCAGAAGGGTTTGAGCCTTAGGATTGTTCTTTCCTAATTAAGAAAACAAGTTAGTAACAGATGTGTAAGCATTAAAAATGATCAGGACCACACCTGCTGGATGTAATCAGAAAGCTAATAGAGAAGAGAGATGACAGTCACTTCCTCCTATGTGATGTGACTTTAAGGGCCACCTAAGTCAGTTGGGTCCCACTGTGAATATAAACTTAATTGCTTAAAAAACATGAATTTATTGTCTCACAAGTCAGAAGTCTCAAATCAGTTTCACTCAGTGTTGACAGGGCTGGTTCTTTCTGGAGGCTCTAGGGGTATGTACGCCTTTCCCAGCTTTCAGAGTCCACTTCCGTTCCTCGGCAGATGGCCCCTTGCTCCATCCTCAAAGCCAGCAGCACAGCATCTTCTCTCCTTTCTGACCCCCTGCCTGCCTGTGAGAAGGACTCAGTGTTTACAAGGGGCTGATAATCCAGGATAATCTTCCCATCTCAAGATCCTTAATCACATCTGCCATGTAAGGAAACATATTCACAGCTTCTGTGGTTTAATTTGTAGACATCTTTGGGGCACCATGAATCCATCTGTGTGACCCCCTCCCCAGTCTTATCTTCCTTACATGGGTCCATTTGGGGAGGATATAAGTAATAGTTAAAAGTTAAACTCTAATGTCCTCATTGGTGTAAAGGAATTCAGATGTGTGTTTTGTTCCTTCCTTGTCAGATTTCCCCTGTATTTCCTCTTTCTGTACTGGGTTTCCTCTCTCAAGTTGGTCTTGTAATACATTCCAGCCTTCAAGAAAGCCCAAGCTCATACTCTCACCACTTCCTGACCACAACTCCCATTGGAGCTTCTGGAACAGCAGCCACCCAGGACTGGAAGAGCTGGAGGAGGCCTTGTGCAAGCTCGCACCAGTGGCTGCGGGAGCAACGTCTCCAACAGGTGTCTGGAGTGCAGTAATTATAGAGCGTGTCTGCTTTAAGGAGCTGAGGTTTCTGACTCATTGCCTGTGGGGCAGGAGCTTTGATTGGTCTTTTTCTGTTCTGATCACTGCTTTTCTTGCTCCCACCCAAGGCCACAGCCCAGTACTTCTGTGACCAGCCAAACTCCTGCTCCTGGGAAGCATGCCTCTGTATGATGTAAAATGCGTGGGCCTCAGAACCAGATAGGCCTCAGCTCCAATCCGACTCTGCAATTAGGAGCCAAGAGGCTTAGGCAAGCTACTTATACCTCCTACAATCCCTAAAATTTGTGTCCTAATCGGCAAAACAGGGATAATGCTTAGCTCTGAAACTAGTCCAGTCTTCCATTTACCCAGTATCAACAGGATGGGGATAGAGAAGTGAGGGAGGGAGCAAAGGATTGAGGCCATGAATGTAACCTATTACTGCAGACTTCCATCTGGGGCCATAAAATAGAGAAGGGAGTGTATGTGTGTAACAATTGAACCATTTAGGGCACAGGTATAATACTTGTGAATGTGCAGATTCTGGAACTGTTAAATCTCTAAGGTATGACCTGGAATCTGAATTTCATAAGCCTTTCAGTTTATTTTGATGATAACAAAAGTTTGCAAACCATCATTTCAAGGGACCAGACTTATGTACATAAATCAGGTGGATTTTCATTTTACCTTTGGTGGTAAACCTGGAACAAAAAGTATTTTGTATCCAGACATGTATATGGATCTCTACTCCCACCTGCCAAAAACTGTGTATCCAAAAATGATCCTCTTTCCAATGTACTTGCTTTATGCACATTGGAAGCCCAAGTGGTCACTGAATGAGCAAGCAATGCTACCGCCCTCTAGTGGTGGTGTATGGCCACGCAGCAAAATAATATAAAAGCAAAGATTACATCCTGTCACATCCAATTTAGCCAAATTCAACACAGCTGACAAAAGGTAATGTGAGTTTTCCTTATTACATTTAACTTTATTACAACCAAAACATTTCTAGGTACCTATTTTCATTGTGTTCAATTTATTAATTTTTAGCCATGTGGTTTTTGTAATCTTGTTTTCAGTTACTATAATACTGTATTACTACATTGAGACAGGCTTACAGTTTGCAACTGGATGTCAGAGTAGAATTTACTATTCTTATCTGAGAAAAAGAATATAGTTTCAGTGCAAAAAGCACTTTGAAGTCATTTTAAATAACTGTATTATAAAAAGTGCTTGTAAATGTTTCTTTCAGTTTTTTCTTCCTTGTAAGAGCTCCATACTATGTACCAGGGTTTCTAAATTTTGGGCCAATTGACATTTGGGGCTAGATAATTCTCTGTCATGGGGCTATCCTGTGCATGTCAGGTATTTAGCGGCATTTCTGGTCTTCACCCAGGAGATGCCAGCAGCACAGACAACCCCCTGAATTTTGACAACCAAAAATATCTCCAGATGTTGCTAAGTGTCCCCTGGGGAGGGAAGGCAAATCGCCCTCATTTGGGCACCACTGCTGGAGAGTTTTACAGACCAGGAAGTATGGTGACTGGCAACCATCAGGGGGCTGTGAGGGTGCTGTTGGAAATTGCTAGTGAAGGTGTCTGGCTCCAAACATCTCATGCCTTTCGGAGGGAAACGGGGCAAAGCCAGTGACAGCCTACCCCACTGGGACCCCGGCATATCTCTGAATTCTCAGAACAGCACTGGATGTTCCTGGTCCAAAGCTTAAACTGTAAGTTTGCTCAATATTTGTTATCAACAAAAACAAAGCAAGACCTGAGCAACCAAAAGGAAATTCTTCCCTTGTAGAAGGACAACACTGTAATTTCACCAGGGGGTTGGACACATGATGTTATAACAGGGTGCATCCAGGGGGCCCCCCAAAGAGGGATTTGTAATGGGGTCCAGAACTCGGGGTGTCCAGGAAATATTAAAAACATAGGATGTCCTCACCCCTACAAGTCTAAGCTAGGGGATGGGACACAAGGAGCAGGGTCATTGAGAGTTGTTCTGTATAGCAGCAATTTTGCAAATAACCTCAGGAATGGTCATTTAATGTATCTATAACTTTTAACTGGTTTCATGGATATGTTAAATAGCTGTGGCTTTGCCTTGAGCCAGGGAAATGGGAGTGGCTTTCACCCAGGATGTAAGTGGGAGGCAACTCCCCTTGGTTACAGCACCTGTGTCAGAGCTTGGAGATGGTCTTTCCTCCATGCCACTGGGCCATGCCTGCCCAGATTTACTATGGCAGCCCAGAAAAGCTGGAAAAATATGGGAATGCTGGTTAGTGTAGCCAATGGTGGGAGGAGTAAAAAATGGGGCTGTAGAGGAAGATTGGTGCTGGGATTTATTTATTTACTTAAATTTTAAAAAATATATTTTATTGATTATGCTTGAATATTACAGTTGTCCCATTTCCCCCCCCCTTCACACCCCTCTGCCCTGCACACCCCCTCCCACCCACATTCCCCTCTTTAGTTCATGTTCATGGGTTGCACATATAAGTTCTTTGGCTTCTACATTTGCCATACTATTCTTACTCTCTCCCTGTCTATTTTCTACTTACCATTTATGCTATTTATTCTCTGTACCTTTTCCCCCTCTCTTCCCCTCCCACTCCTCAGTTGCTAACCCTCCATGTGATCTCCATTTCTGTGGCTCTGTTCCTGTTGTAGTTGTTTGCTTAGTTTCCTTTTGTTTTTGTTTTAGGTGTGGTTGTTAATAATTGTGAGTTTGCTGTTATTTTACTGTTCATATTTTTATCTTCTTTTCCTTAGATAAGTCCCTATGACATTTCATATAATAAGGGCTTGGTGATGATGAACTCCTTTAACTTGACCTTATCTGAGAAGCACTTTCTCTGCCCTTCCATTCTAAATGGAAGCTTTGTTGGATAGAGCAATCTTGGATTTCATGACTTGGAATACTTCTTTCCAGCCACTTCTTGCCTGTAAGGTCTCTTTTGAGAAATCAGCTGACAGTCTGATGGGCACTCCTTTGTAAGTAACTGTCTCTTTTTCTCTTGCTGTTTCTAGGATTCTCTCCTTAATTTTAATCTTGGCTAAGGTAATTATGATGTGTCTTTGTGTGCTCCTCCTTGGATCCAACTTCTTTGGAACGCTCTGAGCTTCCTGAACTTCCTGGAAGTCTATTTTGTTTGCCAGTTTGGGGAAGTTCTCCTTTATTATTTGTTCAAATAACTTTTCCTCTTGTTGTTCTTCCCCTTTTCCTTCTGGTACCCCTATGATTCAGATGTTGGAACATTTAAAGATATCCAGGAGGTTCCTAAGCCTCTCCTCATTTTTTTAAATTCTTCTTTCTTCATTCTTTTCTGGCTGGATGTTTCTTTCTTCCTTCTGGTCCACACTGTTGATTTGAGTCCCAGTTTCCTTCCCATCACTATTGGTTCTCTATACATTTTCCTTTATTTCACTTAGCATAACCTTCATTTTTTCCATATAATTTGCGAACAAATTCAACCAATTCTGTGAGCATCCTGATTACCAGTGTTTTGAATTGTGCATCTGATAGGTTGGCTATCTCTGTCACTTGGTAGCATTTTTTCTGGAGCTTTGATCTGTTCTTTCATTTGGGCTATTTTTTTTTTTATCTTCGCATGCCTGTTATGAGGGGCAGAGCCTTAGGTATTCACCTGGATGGGGTAACCCAAATTGCTGTGTTGTGGTGCTGTATGTGGGGGAGGGGTCTGAGAGGGAACAATGGCTTCACTGCCTGCCGATTTCAGTCTCTTCCCCTGCTTCCCACAAGCAAATTGGGCCCTTCTGGTGCTGATTCCCTGTGGGTGGGTTTGTGTATGTTCTAGGGGCCTGTGGGCTTCTCCAACGAACTCTCCTGTCAGGCTGGGAGTTTCTCCTGCTGCCTCCTCAACCCCCACAGGGGTTTTCAATCAGAGGTTTGAGGCTTTATTTCTCCAAGCTGGGGCCCTGGGTTGCACAGACTATCCAGCTCCCCAGTTGTTCCTCCTGGTTATCTACACACAAATATGGGACTGCCCGCTCCACCAGACGCCACCTTGATGGGTCCCCTAGCCACCGCCTGACCGAGAGTCCTCTCTGCCCAGCTGCCCGTTTCTGCCCCTCCTACCAGTCTGGATGAACGTGTCTATTTTAACTCCTTGGTTGTCAGACTTTCTTACAGTTCAATTTTCTGTTGGTTCTGGTTGTTTTTGGTTTTTAAATTGTTGTCCTTCTTTTGGTTGTGTGAGGAGGCACAGTGTGCCTACCTATGTCTCCATCTTGGCTGGAACTCTATTTATTTAAATTTTAAAGATTTTATTTCTTTTTAGAGAGAGAAGAAGGGAGGGAGAAAGAGAGGGAGAGAAATATTAATGTGTGGTTGCCTTAATGTGGCCCCCACTGGGGACCTGGCTTGCAACCCAGGCATGTGATCTGCCTGGGAATTGAACTAGCGACCCTTTGGTTTACAGCCCACACTCAATCCACTGAGCTATACCAGCCAGGGCTGGCACTGAGATTTAAACCCGGACACAGAAGCCGTGAGGGTCAGAACCACGTGACTTTGGGTCTCCCTTTGCCACTCAGTTTAGCAATTTGGAAAGCGAGATGCAGCAGTGATGCAGAGCTCTTAGCAGTTTGGAAGAATGCAGGAGAGACACTGCAGGAAGGAAAGGGGTGAAAGGACTCTTGCTGGTGGGCCATGAGAAGGTGCCATGTGGGTTTCGATTAAGAACTGGAGATCCTGGTGACACAGCTGATGGTGCTGGGAACTGAGGGAGGCCTGCCAGCCAAGCACAGATTACTGGGAAGAACCGGGGGCTACCTGAGCACAGACTTCTATTTCTTGTCCTGAGGTACGGTACCCCATACTGGGCAAAGCGGGGAAAGGAAGGACATTTGTGGGTGGTTTAAGGGACTTTGGGATTTCAATGAAGACGTTAAGTCATTACTCTTAAGTCTATATAGCTTCTGAGTAAATAATTCCTTTCCTTTTCACCAATCTCTAACATGGAGAGCTGTAATTACCTGGCAGCGGGCAAGGCAAATTAGGAGCAAGGCGAACCTAGGACCTAGTGGGTCCTAGTCCTAAAACCAAACCCAAAAGGGGGAGTCCATTCAGTAACATTGTGCGCCCCCTTTCCTGGTGGCCAATCAGGGAAAATCATGGAAGACCACATGGGCAGTAGCTTTAAAGTAATACAACTGCTTGCACATGTGCAACAAAAGCCCACCAAAACTAGCCAGGAAGGATCACCCTATAAGAACAGAGTCCCTCCAGCCCATGAGGTCAATCTCTGCTTGGAGTTGGCCTGCTCCCATGTTCTCTGCTATACACTCTGTGTGTTCGTTCAATTCTTTGTCCCGATCACCAAGAACCTGGTTACCTGTGCCCACCTGCGACAATGTGACCCTGGCACAGGGTTACCTTAAACATATAAATTTTTTTGTTTTTTAATCAGGAGGGAAGTTAAACTGCTGTGACACGCCGCCATCTTGTGCAGAAAGGAATGGCAGTGAGGAAGCATGCTTATGGAGAAACGAGCGCCCAGCCAGAAGAGCATTCACTTTCCTGGTCGCACCTTGAGTTGATGATGGGGAGTGTAGCTTACGTGGTTGGGGTGTTATCCCAATACGCCAAGGGTGAGGGTTCAGTTTCCAGTCAGGGTAAACATGAGATTCAACTGATGAATGCATACATAAGCGGAAAAACAAATTGATGTTTCTCTCTCTCTCCCACCCTCCCTCTCTTAAAAAATAAAAAAGAAAAGAATAGATTAAAAAAAAAACCACAAGACCACCACCACACCTCTGTCCTCTTAGCTGTGTTTGGGTTTATGTGTTCCTGGAGCTTGCTTTTCCTCTTTGTCATCTTACAGAAAAGCTTTTTGTTCTGATAAGAGGGACCCCGAGAGCCCCTCAGACCTTCTCAGAACAAGCTGTGATATCCAGATGGTGAGGAAACATTGACCCTGCTGAGCTGGCTGCCTACATTCAAATCCAGTCCCAGCAGCTCCCTGCTGTGTGATTTTGGGCAAATTGCTTGATGTCTCTTGGCCTCTGCTTCCTGGAAAATGAGAATAACCATGGCAAAAATGGCAGGAGGCATACAGTCAGTGCTCATTGAGGGCTATTAATCCCTTATTGTTGTCAAGTCACTGGGCCAAAGCCACCTACCAAGTATGTGGCAGATGCAGGGCTTGAAATTAGATTTTCTGACTCCAAATCTTGGGTTCTCAACCTCACTACATGCTAGAACTGTAACAGTGGAAAATTGTAACGGGGAATTGTAACCCACCCCACCATTCTTTTGACATTGTTTCTGTAAGTGCTGACTCTAATATGTAGCTTGTGGATGAACAGCATGTTTGTATAAGAATCCTAGGAACTAACTTCAAAAGATACAGACCCTGACCTTCACACATCGCAGCTCTGGGAGATTTGCTGACCTTCAACACTGAAAAGCCGGGATAAAGTGAAGCTGGGACGACTTCACATCCTGCTGGAAGCAGGATGAGGCACACCGGACCATCTCTTACCTTGTCAGAAAGGGCTCTGCTCAGCTGTACAAAGGAAACTTTGCAAGCCCCTCCCTTGAGCTCTTTGTTCTGTTCCCCTCCCCACCTTATAAAAACCTCTGCCTCCACTGAGATAGGGAGATGGTCTTTGAGACAGGAGGCCCCATTTCCCCAGGAGGTGGGCAAGTCCCCCATCTTCCAGTTGGCCGGCATCTGAGTAAACCACTCTGCTGTACATCAGCACCTGCCTCTTGAGTGCTGGCTTTCATAGCCTGACCTGTGTTTGGTTATAGAACGGCTTGGGAAGCTTCTGAAGCCTGGATCTCTCAGAGGTTGCCCTTTAATTGGTCTGGGGAGCAGCCCAGGTGTGGAAGTTGTTCAAATTCTCCAGGTGACACTAACATGCAGCCCGGGCAGAGAACCTGTCTTTCCTCTATGTTAGGACTCAGATGCAATCAAATGATAGTCAGAATTGTGCAGTATTTAACCTTATGTCTGGCTTATTTCACTTAGCATGATGTCCTCCAGGCTTGTCCATGTTGTAGCACATGACAGGGTTTCCTTTTTATGCCCGAATAATATTCCATTGCTTATACACACCACATTTTCTTCAGCCATTCTGTCAATGAACATTTAGATTGTTTTCACCTCTTGATCCCACTTACAAGAGGTACCTAGAGTAGTCAAAGGCATAGCAGCATAAAGGAGATGGTGGCTGCCAGGGGCTGGAGGAGGCATAATGAGGAGTTCAATGGGTACAAAGTTTCAGTTATGCAAGATAAGAAAGTCCTAGAGAACTTCTATACAACATTGTGCCAAGAGTTAACAACACTAACTTTGTTAGGAGGGGAGATTTCATGTTATGCGTTTTATTTTTTACCATTCTAGTTTAAAAAATATGACAGGGTCAAATGGGTGATTTGGGGAAGTAAGTGCTGAAGGCTCCAGAGGGGCAGAGGTCATAAACAGTGGGACTAAATCAGAAGGGGCTTCCTGGAGGAAGTAGTGGTGGCTGAGCTCACCTGAAGATGGGCTTCTGGGAAGAGAAGCATAGGGAGAGCAGGAAAGGGTGGAACCAGCTTCTGGAGCAGCTGCCTGGGGTTTCCCAGGGGATAGATGGGAGAGGCAGGCTGCAGGGAGTCCAAGCAGTGGCCTACTCCCTTTAGCACCAGCTGAAGACGTGGAAACTCCCGGAGTTGCCTCCGCTGGTTAGAAGGTATGGCCTGCCTACTCCAGCCTCCCAGCTTCTGGGTGAGTGGGCGCAGTAACCAGAGTGCCAATTAAAGGGAGGATGACTCAGCCTCAAGTTGCAGTCTCAGTCTTGCTTGGCTTGTTTTCTGGCAAAGGAAGTGGAGCCAGTGGGCAAAATGGGGCAAAATGTATCAACTTGCCAGATTTTGCCTGTAGCTCCATTGGTTCCAAATTTAGCCTAGATTTCTGTCTCATTGGTATGTGGGAAAAGTCTTGTAATTTGCTGGTGGGAATAAAGGAGTTTTCTAAAGGGCAGTCCATGGATCCTGGATTTGCTACCTTGGAATTCCCTGGGGAGTGTGCTGAGCATACAGATTTCTGGACCACATCCCAGACTCATTGAGTGGGACCCTCCAGGCGTGGGGCCCAGGAATCTGCCATTTTCACAAGTTCTCCAGGAATTTGGACTGAAGGATGTCAGCGGATGTAAATTGGGAATATTTCATGGGGTGCTTAACCCTGTAGGCCACGCCAGGCCACCTGAGTTTTGAGGTAGTGATGGCCCAACCCACTTGAGCTTTCTTTCCCCTCTGCTGCTTCTCGTCTTTCTCTCACTGGGTATCATAGCCTCAGAGTGGACCTCAGAAGTGGTTTGAAAATGCAATGACCTAACTTCAATTAATTCTGCAAAAATGATAAATTTTGATAAATTTCTCCTACACATGGTCCACAGGTTTTCAAAATACCTATTAATCACATGGACGTGGATGTTTACTGCTTTCTTTGGCAGTCCAATATTCAGTCCCCTTGGTTGGTAACAAAACCCCAGATTCTGTTTGGACAAGTGTGTGCTTCTCTCCCAGCCTCTCTCCTAGGCAGTGAGGATGGGAACGCTTGAGCAGCTGCATCTTATCAAGTCTCCATCAGCCCTTGTGCCTTTGATTGCCTCTTCATCCCTTTCTGAGCCTTTTCTAGTCTGTGCCAAAATTCTTGTGGCCACCCTAGGTCCCTCCCATAAATTCCCCAGCAGTTTTAGTTTTGGTCCATTCAACTACCCTAAAGGTTCTTTCTTTATGTCTGCATAGTGCTACAATGTTTTGGAAAGCTTCAGCCTGTGTTTATTTGTCAAAGGGATAGGGGAAGAGCTGAGGTGGGCAGAGTGACGTGAGTCATTTCTGTGCTATTCATTTTGCCACGTTCAAGTTAGCTCATCAGAAAAGCTCTACATTTCATCACAGACAACATGGAGTAAGTTGCTTCCATAGTCTCACTGAGTTTTGAGTCCTCCCACTGCATTAGATTCCAGCCAAAACTACTTGCCTTTGTCTACATCATTCCATTCCAATGTGCTGAAAGGGTGGGCGAATGAAGTGAGGAGGGAATGATTACCTAATGATCAAATAAATCCACCTGCAAGGGCTTTTGTTTGTAGGTAAAACTGATGCTCTGGAATTGGGAACAGTCTGGAAAGAGTTTCTGACTCTTAAATTTAGAAAAGCCAACTAACTTCTAAGGCAATTCCAGTTACAACTTGTGAGTGAATCAAGGAGAGAATCAAAATCAACTGAGAACCAGTGTGGAGGTCTGGGAGGAAAGAACCATGTCGTACCTAAATATTAGTGAAAGACTGTCTACACTGGCACCATATTTTCAACATGTGATTTAATAGTGTTGTAAAAATCAATTGACTTCAACACCAAAAAGGACAAAAAGCAGGTTTAGTTTCAATTTCAATGTGAAGAAGAGGCATGACTGCCACCTGGTGGCCATTGCCCAAATCATTTGTTTGGGTCTTTTAGGGATGAAGCTGTAACACTGAGTGTGGGAGGTTAAAATGTACATATTCTAAACCCATCAGCATTTGGCTATTGACCTGGACTGTATACATTTCTACATTCAATTAAAATCTTGATTATACATGAAAATAATTTGGTCTGGTCAGGTAAAATGAGTTTTTCTCCTTCTTTAAATCAGATATTCCTAAAGAAGACAAATGATTCCAGTGATTCCTTTTATGGTCCGTCTACATTTTCTTCTGCCATGTTATTTATCCTGGAGAAGAAGGGTGTGTGCATTTATTCTGCTCTCCTTAGTGGCCTTGGGACAGAATTACTGGACCCTGGGGTCTGGGCCTGATATATGCATTGAAGGTTCCCTGGAAGTTATTTATTCTTCCCTGCCCCTGGGTATCATCTCCACTGCCCAGTCCCAGCCACTGTCATCTTGCTCTAACCATTGCAATAGACTTGTAACTTGTCACCCTGGTACCACTCTCCCCCATTACCCAGGACCCATTCACCAGTCTGTTTTCTACAAAGCAACCAGAGTGATCTCAAACCTCCAGTCTAGTCTTGTCCTCCATCTATATTAAAAGTTTCAATGGCTCTCCACTACTCCCAAGATAATGACCAAACTTCTTTTTTTGTAAAAAAATGTATTTTATTGATTATGCTACTACAGTCATCCAATTTCCCCCCTTTATTCCCCTCTACCTAGCATGCCTCTACCATCAGCATTCCAACCCCCGCTTAGTTCATGTCTATGGGTTGTACAAATAAGTTCTTTGGCTTCTCCATTTTCTACACTTTTCTTAACCTCCCCTGTCCATTTTGTACCTACTATTTATGCTTCTTATTCCCTGTATTGTTTCCCCCATTCCCCCTTCCCCTTCCCCACTGATAACCCTCCATGTTATCTCCATTTCTGTAATTCTGTTCCTGTTCTACTTGTTTGCTTAGTTTGTTTTTGTTTTTTTGTTTTTAGGTTTGGTTGTTGATAGTTGTGCATTTCTTGTAATTTTACTGTTCATATTTTTTATTTTCTTTTTCTTAGATAAGTCCCATTAACATTTCACATAATAAGGGCTTGGTGATGATGAACTCTTTTAACTTGACCTTGTCTGGAAAGCACTTTATCTGCTCTCCCATTCTAAATGATAGCTTTTCTGTATAGAGTAATCTTGGATGTAAGTCCTTGCCTTTCATGACTTGGAATACTTCTTTCCATCCCCTTCTTGCCTGCAACATTTCTTTTGAGAAAGAAATAGTCTCATGGGCACTCCTTTGTAGGTAACTATCTCCTTTTGTCTTGCTGCTTTTAAGATTCATCTTTCATCTTGGCTAATGTAAGTATGATGTGTCTTGGTGCGTTCCTCTTTGGGTTCAGTTTATTGGGATTCTCTGAGCTTCCTGGACTTGGATATCTATTTTCATCACCAGATTGGGGACATTTTCTTTCATTATTTTTTCAAATAAGTTTTCAATTTCTTGCTCTTCCTCTTCTCCTTCTGGTACCCCTATGATTCTGATATTGGAACATTTAAAGTAGTCCCAGGTGTTCCTAAACTTTTTTTTTTTAATTCTTGTCTCTTCATTCTGTTCTGGTTGAATGTTTATTTCTTCCTTCAGCTCCAAACCATTGAATTGAGTCCTGGTTTCCTTCCCATCACTGTTGGTTCCCTGTATATTTTCCTTTATTTCATTTCTCATAGCCTTCACTTTTTTCTCTGTTTTGCGACCATACTCAACAGGTTCTGTGAGCATCCTGATTACCAGTGTTTTGAACTCTGCATCTGATAGGTTGACCATCTCTTCATTGCTTAGTTGTATTTTTTTCTGGATCTTTTATCTGTTATTTCATTTGACCATATTTTTTCTCTCGGGGCACCTGTTTCATAGTAAAGGGTGGAGTCTTAGGTATTCGCCAGGGCAGGGCAATCCACATTGCTGCATTGTGGTACTATATGTGGGGAGAGAAGTCCAAGAGTGAACAATGCTGCCTGCTCGGCTTTCCACTGGCTTTCAGTCACTTCCCTCGCTTCCCACAAGCAAATTGGGCCCTTCTGATGCTGACTCCCAGGTCGGTGGGTTTGTGTAGGTTCTAGGACCCTATGGGTCTCTCCAATGAACTCTCCTGTGAGTCTGGCAGGTTCTCCTGTTGCCTTAACCACCACAGGTTTTTTTTTTTTTTTTAGTCAGAGGTTTTAAGGCTTTACCTCTCTGCTCTGGAACACTGGGTTCCTCCCAGTTGTTCCTCCCAATTCATCTGCAGGCAAATGTGGAACTGTCCCCTCTTTGCTGCAAGTTCTCTCCACCCCAGCTGCCTGTCTTTGCCCCTCCTGCCAGTCTGGGTGAATGTTTTTTCTTTAACCCCTTAGTTGTCAGGCTTTTAGACTGTTCGATTTTCTGTCAGTTCTGGTTGTTTTTTGTTTTTAAATTGTTGTTGTCCTTCTTTTGGTTGTGTGAGGAGACACAGTGTATCTACCTATGCCTCCATCTTGGCTAGAAGTCCAAACTTCTCAACATAAACATCAGTCTAGTAGTGTCTCAGGTGCTGTTGCTGCCTATATATAAGCCCCAAACTTAGAGGTTTAAATAACTTTTTAACTTGCTCACAGTTTTGTGGGGCAAGAATCTGGGTAAGGCTCAGCTGGGCTGTTTGTCTGCTCCACGTGGGTGCAGTTGGGTGTTTAAACCCGGGATAAGCTTCAAAGATGGCTTCCTCTTACTTCACTGGCACTGATAAGTAGTTTGTCTGCCCCCTAAACCTTCAATCCAAATTTTAAAATTATGGGAAATTGTTCCTTTCAAAGAAATTTGAGAAAACTATCCTAATATATGTGTAACTGGGAATGAATACACTATACTTATGTAAAGCTACCTATATTAATCTTAGTAAATATTAAACTTAGCTTGTTACTCTAACCTAATTTTTGTCTGAAAACTAGAGTTTACATGTTAAAAATTTCTAAGTATACTTTACTAGAATCAATAGGTTCATTTCCCATGTAAACCTAAGAGACACCCTGACCTCCAAATCCTGCTAAGCTGAAAAAACCAGATGACCACCTCAAGGACACTGACCATAAAGATCCATATGGACACGAGCAAGGACACCGCCTACCTGTCCACAACCCTCCCTGTGATCTTTGTTCTGCTTTCCCTCTCCCCCTCCTAATAAAAGTCTCTGCCTGCACTAAAATGTTAAGTTGTAACCATGATTTAGTATCTCCCAGATGGCATTCAAAATTATATATTCTGTAATAAATCAAAATATATAATCAACTCTGTGCTTTCACCTCTGGCCAAGTTCTTATTGCATTGTGAGAAACGCTGACACCGGCAATAAACCACAGGTGTGCAGGGAAGGGGACAAATGCTAATACCAGCAGTAAAACTACAGATAACATTGGAAAGAAGGGAATGAACCTGAACAGGAACTGCCAACTCCCTTCAGTCCCTCCCTTACTCCCCCTTGCCTCTCTCAAGACAAACTGCACATAAGCACTCCCCCTGGGAAGTTCACCCCCGCCCCACCCCCTGAATTCCCACCAACTCCCTATAAGAATCATGACTTGACTAGAGATGTTAAGATGGGTTTTTGAGGACAGGAATCCCCCCATCTTCTCAAGATGTTAGCACTTGAATAAACCACTTTCCTTCTCACCAGCACCTGTCTCATGAGCTCAGCTTTCATTATGGCAGGCAGCTGCACCTGGGTTCAATTTCATATGAATTAATATTTCATTGTCTATATAGAATGGCCTCTCTTGTTGACCAGTGATATAACTGAACCCAAGTTCCTATGCCTGATGTGCAGTAAGACCAATCCCTAAAGCACTGAGTATGCAACAAGGAAAGAGTTTATCTTGATAGGCAGCCAAATTAGGAGACAGGGAGAAAGCTCAAATCTGTCTCCTTGATAGGGAAAAGGTGAGGGGTTGTAAGTCTCCCTAACCAAAGTGATGTAAACCATCTGTTCTTAGATGTATGTGGTTAGGGAGAATAGAGTCTTGTGATGTATTAGCTGGCTGTTAATTGCTCAGCTGATCAGCCATTTCCTCATTCCATGTGTCAGGGAATTTTCCTAGTTTCTTACTAACTTGCCTCAATGAGAGTTTGAATTTTAACTAATTTTTGTCCTTTTCACAATCTAAATAGCTAGATCTGTTAAAATCTCCTACCATCTGTTGTAATGCCTATGAGTTGGAATGATTTAATTCCAGTGGGTAGGGCTATTCACATCCACATGTGCAACTATGTGCAACTATGGTGCACATAGTTGCACCACTCACAGTTTCCATTGACAGGGAGGAAAAACTTTTCCCTCTTAGGTTCTGTGAATGAATGGAGCCTGTGAATTTTACAAAAGACAGATTCACAGGAGGAAAGGAATACAAATTTTATTATTTTTACAAGCACAGGGGTTTAAGAGAAATAAGTGAAACCCCACAGAAGGGGTAGGACTTGAGGGCTTAAACAAAAGGTGATAAATTATGAAAAAGTGACAAGAGAAAGGGAGGAGATTTGGGGGTCCTGGAGGTAGTGCATTGTGGGAAGGGCACTAGGAAATGCATAGTAAATAAAGGTTGTTTAGTAGGGTTTGTTATGCAGACTCATCTCTATGTCACCTCAGGTCCTCCTGGTACAAGAGAGGGATACACTTTTACAAATAGAAATTTAAGTCACCTGTACAAATTTATATCAGTTTTATGCATTGATTTTAGGCAGAGATGGGGAGGATGGAGAGCTCTTCCTGTGTCTTTTGTTTTTCAATTGCCTTCAGTGCAACATAATCCTAACGCCAAAGTAGCACATTTTGGGGTGGCATATTCTGATCCCCTATGAACATCGGTGAAAAACCAAGTAGCTGCATCTGCCACACCCCCCACCCCCAAGCACATAACACTCTCATGAGACTGAAAGGTAGAAACTGTGGATTTGTCTACATTACAGGGCTTCCCCCCTCCCCCCAAGTTTCATTCTCTCCCTCCTTTGGATTTGTAGCAGTGGGAAATTAAAAGTGTTAGTCTATCTCTGAGCTTTTGTCACTTCAGCTGCTATCAACCAGTTCAAATAAGGCCTCAATATGATCTCATCATGTTTAGCACAACTGCCTGAGGGAAGACCCCTTAAGGTGACTAAGGGGGCCTTTGCATCTTCCTTATTGGTGATGGGAATCAGTTTTGGTGCCTTGAAGCTACCATTTTGGGATATTGATTTTAAACTGTTTGTTAATAAGCAAGACTTAGAAAGAACCTTCAACCCTCCCTGCTTTTCTGCCTAAGAGAGTCAAACAGAGAAATCTTCTTCAGAAAGGAAATCTCAGGATGTTGCCTTGAAACCAGAAAAGCTAGTGTTCATGCTGCCTGTCACCTACCAGATCCAGTAAGCAGAGGCAGGGATTGAATCTTCATGGGCACTTTATTCAGATGGCTGGTGATCTGAGAAGATGGTGGGTTATATACCCTAACAGTCTGCCTTAAATTCCATTTTAAACTGACCCTTTTAATAAAGAGAAGAAAAGTATAGGTTAGGGGATTGGAATTCAGAGGAAAAGCTTGATCAGATAAAAAGCTGCAGCATTCTTTCATCTGTGCCCTGGGTGGTGGTCTTTATCTGTGTCCTGGGAGGGGGACATCTCACCCTGGAGCACAATGGCTCAGGTACCATCTCGATATCTTGCAGTGCTCCTGAGGCACAACGGTGGAACTGCTTATGGTCTCCTGGAGTCAAGGTGGGTCATGCCTTCAGGTCCTGAAACAATAACTTTTCACATACATTGATTATTAAGCTTAATAGCTATTACCTGAAACTAAAATTTTTCTAACATTTGAGTTCCCTATCATTCCCCCACTGTTACTTTAAACTGTCTTCTTTCTATGAGATCAGTTTCATGTGGAAGTACTCATTTTGTTGTTGAGCACGTATTTTAGCATTAGACCACCTGGTAGAGGGCTTAGGAATACATTTAATTGCAGACCTACATAAGGGGCACAGTGTATGCAACAACAAGCTATGATAATGCACAAAACATTTTTTTTTAGCACAAGTGATGAAAGTTGCACTCTCCAGCTGGGGCTACATTAGTGACTTTTTAAGGAAAACATTTCTGTGTCCTTTAGAATTACCACAGGTCTCCAAATATAAATATCAGAGTAGGTTATTTTCTTATTGATATGCTTAAATGAAGTATAATTTCAAAGGCTTTCCAGGGGAGTAAAGCCTTTCACTACACCTATAAGACATGTAGTGAAAGTTTGTTCAACATAAGTTTCTACTGCAAGATAAAATTCAGTGATGTTTAGAACATTTTTCCTAAATATATCCAAATATTTTTTATCTCATTTGAAAGGAACAAGTTCTCTATAACATAGGATTTAAACAAAAAGTAATGACAAGAATATAAGTCATTGTTTTTGAAAGATGATTTTTAGGTTTTCTTGAGGTTCAGCAGTCCATTGTTCCTCTAGTGCTTTCTTTACTCAGGTGTGATGAGTCCAAGGTTTTATTTCTGCCAACTTTATCACAGTGGGGATTGTGAGGAGTATGTCCCAAGGGTCAGTCCACTTTTCTTCTAGTTGGCTTTCTGGAGATGCTGTAGTGCAAGGCTGTAGTAGTACCTTATCTTCAGGTTCAAAGGAATGTAGTGAACCTGTAGGGGAGAGGTCTGTAATACAAGCAAGGTCATTAATCACAGCTAAGTTCTGTCTTAAATGTTGTACATTTTCTTTACCTTCACTTCTTGATCTATATACATGTCTCCCACTGCAATCATAGCCTGCAATGGTCACCCATACACAATTTCATAAGGACTCAGTTGAATCCTACTTTGAGGAGCCACCCTCCTCCTGAGCAGAAAAACAGGCAGAGTTTGATCCCAAAAGGGATGAGCTTCTTGACACAGCTTGGCTATATTTTTCTTCTTCAAGGTCTGACTCATCTTCTCTACCTTCCCAGAAGCCTGAGGTCTCACCATGCTGTGTGGAATCTCCACTTGATTCCTAAAAATTTACTAACTTTCTGTGCAGTTTCTGAAACAAAAGCAGGTCCATTGTCACTCTGGATGCAGCTGGTTAGGCCAAAGTGAGGAATTATTTCCTTCAGTAAGTCTTTCACTACCTTGAGGATTTCTCCATCATGGTAGGATTAGGCTTCTACCCATTCTGAAAATGTGTCAACAAAGACTAGCAAATATTTCCACCCTTGGACCCTTGGCATCTGGGTAAAGTCTATTTGCCAGGCTTTAAATGGGTGCTGTCCTTGGTATTGTTTCCCTTCTTTCTTTTGATGGGGATCTGTCTTGGGATTGTTCTTCTGGAACACGACACATCTAGTAATTATTTTCCATATGACTTTAGCAATTCCAGGACCTGTGAGCCACAGTTTGACATAGGTGGTTAATGAGTCTCTTCCATAGTGTGTGTCCTCATGCAAATGGCTCATGACTGGCTCTGCTAAATGTTCAGGAAGCAGTATAACTCCTTCCTTATTCTTTCTCCATCCACTATCAGGATCTTCTTCATCAAAACCCCAACCCTTACTTAGCTTTCTCTAAGTCTGCAGTTGAATATTCAAGGTCAAATTGTGACAAGTCTAGAACAGGTACCAAAGGCATTATAAATGTTCCTTTATCAGCCTCTTTCACTGCCCGATCAGCCAGGTTATTTCCTCTAGCCATTTCAGTGTCTTCTTTCTGATGCCCTGGGCAGTGTGCAACTGCCACCTGTAAAGGTATCTGAACAGCCTCTAATAATTCTAAAATTTCTTTCACATACTTATTCTCCTTTTTACTGGAGGTTAACAGTTCTTTTTCCTTCCAGATGGAACCATGTGAATGCAAAATTAGGAAAGCATACCTTGAGTCAGTGTACACATTCACTCTTTTCGTGTGACAATTCCAGTGCCCTTGTCAGTGCAATCAGTTCAGCTTTCTGAGCAGAGGTTCCCAGTAACAAGGCCTTGACCTCTACCCTTCCATCAAGAATCACAACGGCATACCCACCCTTTCTGTTTCCTTTGTCCATATAACTGCTTCCATCTGCACATAGAATAGTCTGCCTTTTCTAGAGGATGGTCCTGTAACTCAATTCTGCTAGAACACACTTCATCAATTATGTCAGCACAGTCATGATTAGCACAGCGGAGTCAGGCTCTGGGTGGAGAGAGGCAGGATTTAACTTACTTACAGTTTTGAGGGAGATGTTGGGATTATTGAGAAGGATGGCTTGGTACCTGCCCCTTCTTCCAGCAGTGAGCCACAAATTTCCATTTCACTCCAGGAGGCTCAACACTATCTGGGGTGCATAAATAGTGATAGGCTGTCCCAAGGAAAACTTTTCAGCTTCCTGTAAGAGCTGCTGCAGCTTTCAAGAGGCTGGCCACCGCAGGACAGTGTGATCTAGTTTAGTTTCCTTGGCAAGTAAGTGATGGGTTGTAAAGTGTCACTAAGCATTTGGGTGAGGACACCTGGGGCAATGCCCTGCCTTTTATGAACTATAACTGAGAGGGCTTTAGCAGGTTTGGAAGCTCCAAGGCTGGTGTAGAAGCCATGCGTGCCTTCAGGGACTCAAAAGCCTGGGTGCATTCCTTCATTGATTCTAAAAGGATATGCTCTGCTGTTTTTAGAGTTTTTCCAGTTTAACAGATCTGATGTAGAAAATGGAGTATGTGCCCAATAATATCCAGTGGGCTGGCCCTTTGGTCCTATTCCCACTGGAAGTTTCCACAAAGGTATTGCCCTGCCCTGGTAGGCGCTTTTTCTCCACCAAATTTGGTCTCCTGATGGGCTTGCAATGGCGATACCAGTTCAGGCTCACTTTCCCCAGTTCCCTCAGCTGAGTAAGAAGGAAGATCCCCTGGGGCTGGAGGGGCTGGAGGAACCCTGACCATGCTTGCAACAGTCATGATATCAAAATCTTCCTGGGCCCTCTCCTCTGAGCTTCTGCTGTCTTTCACAGGCAAATTCCCTTTTCTCTGGATCATTAATCTATTTCCTTTTAATGCTGAATCCTGATTATGTAACCTCATGAAAGTTTCTAGGTAAGACATTTTTGTCTCACTTCCCCCCACTTTGACAAAACAACTCTAGTTACAGTACAATACAATAGTTTAAAGACCCATTCAGCGAGCAGCACTCTCCTGAGTCTAGATTATACAACACATAAGCCAAACAATATTATAATAAGAGCACTTTCTTTTTAGTCATAGGTTTATAAGCATAGGTTAACCAATGAGCTAAAACTTTCACCAAAGGGCTGTTTCCTGGAATGAAGGCTTTCCCCCACATTCTGCCAGACAGAGATCTAAATGTCACAAAAACCAGAAGGCACTTTAATTAAGTAAGAAGACACTTTTCTACCAGACAGAGCTCTGTAAACCAGAAGGCACCTTAATTCCTGACAATATAAGTCATGACCTGGGATTGTAACCTGAACCAGAAAGCATGATGATTCGATCAAGTGTGAAGATGACAGGAAGTGCTGAGAGTCCTCAGAGGAGAGTCCCCAACTGAAATCACTTGGCAGCTGCTAGGGAGTCTCCAAATCCACACACCAGGGTCCCCCAGTCCCAGCAGCCAATGGGACTCCCATGAAATACCCAGACTTACTCGAGATTCCCAAAGTGTGTCCCAGAGGAATCACCAGAATATGAAACTGGAAAAGCTGGTGTTCGTGCGGCTTGTCACTTACCAGACCCAATAAGGAGAGACAGGGATTAAATCTTTATGGGCACTTTACTCAGAAGGCTGGTGATCTTAGAAGATGGTGGGTTTGTACCCTAACAGGCCATCTTAAATTCCATTTTTAAAAAAGATTTTTAAACTACTTTTTATTTTGAAATAATCTCAAACTTAAGAGAATGTCCAAAAAATAATATAAGAAACTTTTTTACCCAGAATCATTTGAGAGTAAGTTGTTGACATAATGGCCTATTATCCTATAATATTTGAGTCAACAAGGAAAGACCTTCTCTAATGTAAGTACAGTATAACCATCATAATTAAAATGTAACAGGGCTAAGGTGTACTGGATCAGTTGCAGAATAATGCCAGAAAATGTTTTCTTTGATTCTCCATGTTACAAATACTATATTATCTTTATTATTATTATTATTATTACCACCAATTATAGTTTTATAAATGTTTTGGTACATATAGCTTTATAACCTTTTAAATCATATTCTTGTAAACATTATATTTCAAAAGTCATTTTTATTGTTGTTCAAGTACAATTGTCTCCACTTTCCCCTCAACATTCCCCACACCCCAGCCATCCTCATTCCCGACCCTTGATCCTACCCCTCCTTTAGTTTTGTCCATGTGTCCTTTATAAATGTTCCTGAAAATCCTAATCCCTTTTCCCCCCATTATCCCCTCCCACCTACCCTCTGGTTACTGTCAGTTTGTTCTTCATTTCAATGTCTCTGGTTATATTTTGCTTGCCTGCTTGTTTTGTTGATTAGGTTCCACTTATAGGTGAGATCATAAGGTATTTCTCTTTCACCTCTTGGCTTATTTCTCTTCGCATAATGCTCTCCAGATTAATCTAAGCCATTCCAAAGGGTAGGAGGTCCTTCTTTTTCCTGCTGTGTAGTATTCCATTGTGTAAATGTACCACAGATTTTTGATCCATTCATTTACTGATGAGCAATTAGGTTGCTTCCAGCACTTGGCTATTGTAAATTGTGCTGCTATGAACATTAGGGTGTATAGGTTCTTCTGAATTGGTGCTTCAGGGTTCTTAGGGTATAATCCCAGCAGTGGAATTGCTGCATCAAAAGGCAATTCCATTTTTAGTTTTCTGAGGAAATTCCATACTGTTTTCCACAGTGGCTGTACCACTTTGCAATCCCACCAGCACTGCAATAGGGTTCCCTTTTCTCCACATCCTCTCGAACACTTGTTTGTTGATTTCTTCTGATGGCCATTCTGACTGGTCTAAAGTAGTATCTCATTGTGGTTTTAATTTGCATCTCTCTGATGGCTAGTGATGCTGAGCATCCTTTCATATATCTCTGGGCCCTCTGTATGTCCTCCTTAGAGAAGTGTCTGTTCAGGACCTGTGCCCATTTTTTAAGCAGATTGTTTGTCTTCTTGGAGTGGAGTCATGTGAATTCCTTATATATTTTGGAGATCAAACCCTTGTCTGAAGTATCATTGGCAAATACATTTTCCCATATGGTTGGTGCCCTTTCATTTTAATGCTGTTTTTGTTAGCTGTGCAGAAGCTTTTTAATTTGATGAGATCCCATTTGTTTATTCTCTCCTTTATGCCCCTTGCTCTGGGGGACATTTCAGTGAAAATATTGCTAAGTGGAATATCTAAGATTTTCCTGCCTATATTCTCCTGAAGGACTTTTATGGTGTCATGACTTAAATATTTAAGTCTTTTACCCACCTTGAACCTATTTTTGTGTATGGTGTAAGTTGAGGATCGAGTTACATTTTTTTGTGTATAGCTGTCCAGATCTCCCAACACCATTTGTTGAGGAGGCTATTTTTACTCCATTTTAGGTTGCTGCCCCTTTTGTTGAAAATTAATTGACCATAGAGACTTGGGTTTATTTCTGGGTTCTCTGTTCTATTCTGTTGGTCTACGTGTCTGTTCTTATGCCAGTACCAGGCTGTTTTGGTTATAGTGGCCTTGGAATACAGTTTGATATCAGGTATTGTGATACCTCCTACTTTGTTGTTGTTTCTCAAAATTGTTGTAGCTATTTGGGGTCATTTATGGTTCCATATAAGTTTTTGAACTGTTCTATATCTGTGAAGTATGCCATTGGTACTTTAGTGGGGATCACATTGAATCTATAAATTGCTTTGGGTAGTATGGACATTTTGATGATGTTAATTCTTCTAATCCATGAACACAGTCTATGCTTCCATTTGTTTGTATCTTCCTTAATTTCTTTCTTTAGTGTTGTGCAGTTTTCTGAGTACAGGTCTTTTACCTCCTTGGTTAGGTTTATTCCCAGGTATTTTATTTTTCTCATTGCTATAGCAAATGGGATGTATTTCCTGATTTCTGTATCTGATATTCATTGTTGGTATACAAAAATGTCTTTGATTGCTGAATATTGACTTTGTATCCTGCTGTTTTGAAAAATTTATTTATTAGGTCGAGTAGTTTTTTGGTGGAGTCTATAGGATTTTCTATGTATATTATCCTGTCATCTGTGAACAATGACAGTTATGTTTCCTCCTTTCTAACTTGGATGCCTTTTATTTCTTTTTCTTGCCTGATTGCTGTGGCTAGAACTTCCAATACTATGTTGAATAGGAGTGGTGAAAGTGGACAACCTTGTCTTGATCCTGATCTTAGTGGGAAAGCTTTTCATTTTTGCCCATTGAGTATGATGTTGGCTGTAGGTGTCTTCTATGTGGTCTTTATTATGTTGAAGAATGCTCCCTCTATTCCCACTTTGCTGAGCATTTCTATCATAAATGGGTGCTGTACCTTATCAAATGCTTTTTCCACATCTATTGATATGATCATGTGATTTTGTCTTTGCTTTTGTTTATGTGATGTATTACATTTATTGATTTGCGAGTATTGTACCATCCTAGCATCCCTGGGATGAATCCTACTTGATCATGGTGTATGATCTTGTTAATGTATTGCTGGGTGCAGTTTGCCAATATTTTCTTAAGGATTTTAGTGTCTATGTTCATCAGTGATATTGACCTGTAGTTTTCTTTCTCTGTTGTGTCTTTATCTGGTTTTGGGATCAGGATGATGCTGGCTTCATAAAAAGAGTTTGGGAGTCTTCTGTGTTGGATTTTTTGGAATAGCTACTCCAAAATGTTTTGAACTAGTTAGCTATTCCTTAAATGTTTTGTAAAATTCTCCTTTGAAATCATCCATTGCAGGGCTTTTGTGTGCCAGGAGTTTTTTGATTACTGCCTCAATTTTGTCAGCTGCTATTGGTCTGCTGAAGAATTCTGCATCTTCTTCATTCAGTTTTGGGAGATTATATTTTTCTAGAAATTTGTCCATTTCACCTGGGTTTTCAAATTTATTGGCATATAGTTCTTCATAGTAATTTCTTACAATCCTTTGTATTTCTGTGGTATCAGTTGTAATCACTCTTCTTTCATTTCTGATTTTATTTGGGCCCTCTTTTTTTTTTTTCTTGATGAGTCTGCTTAAAGACTTGTTGATTTTGTTTATCTTTTCAAAGAACCAACTCCTGGATTTATTGATCCTTAGAATCATTCCTTTAGTCTCGATGTTGTTTCATTCTGCTCTGATCTTGGTTATTTCCTTTCTCCTACTTACTCTGGAATGTCTTCGTTGTTGTTCCTTCAGTCCTTGTAGATGTAGGGTTAGGTTCTTTATTTGAAATTGTTTCTATTTTTTTTAACTAGACCTGTATCACTATGAACTTCCCTCTCAGGACTGCCTTTACTGTGTCCCATAAGTTTTGGACTGTTTTGAGTCCATTTTCATGTGTTTCCAGAAACTTTTTTATTTCTTCCTTGATCCTATTCTTAACCCATTTATTGTCTAATAGCATGCTATTCAATATCCGTGAATTTGAATGTTTTTGAGTTTTTTCCTTGAGAGTGGTTTCTAGTTTCAGTCCCTTGTGGTCATGAGAAAATGCTTGATATGATTTCAGTGTTCTTGAATTGTTGAGGCTTGTTTTGTGTCCTATCATGTAGTCTTTCTGGAAAAGTTCCATGTGCATTTGAAAAGAATGCATATTTTGTTTCATTGGGATGAAAATTTCTCTCTATGTTTATATCAGTTAAGATCATTTGATCTAGGACCTTGTTCAATGCCAGAATATCTTTGTTGATATTTTCTTTGGAAGACTTATCCATTTTTGACAGTGAGGTATTAAAATCCCCCACTATAACTGTGTTGCTGTCAATATGTTTCTTGAAGTCCTCCAAGATTTTCCTTATGTATTTGGGTGCTCCTATGTTGGGTGCATATATGTTTATAATGTTTTTGTCTTCCTGATGGATTCTTCCCTTGAGTATTATGAAGTGTCCTCTAGGTCTCATTTGATGGCCCTTGTTTTGAAGTCTATTTTGTTTGATATGAGCATTGCTACCCCAGGTGTTTTTTTCCTGTCCATTTGCTTGGAATGCTTTTTCCAACCCTTCATTTTCAGTATGGTAAATCTTTTGTTCTGAGTTGGGTCTCTTGTATGCAGCATATGTGTGGGTCATGTTTTCTTATCCATTCAGCTACTCTATGACTTTTGATTGGAGCATTTAATCCATTAACATGTAAGGTTATTGGTAGGTATTTATTTATTTTTCCCCTTTGTACTCGTGTTCCTCTCTCTCTCACCCTTTTCCTTCCTCTTCTTATAGTAGTCCCATTAGTGTTATCTTATAGTGCTTGTTTGGTGGAGATGTATTCTTTCAGCCTTCTTTTGTCTGGGAAACTCCTTATTTTACTTTCCAATTTAACCTCAGTGAGGCTCTCGGTTAAATTGGAGAGTAAAGAGTAATTGGTAGAGTAATCTTGGTTGCAGGCCTTTGTTTTTCATTACTTGGAATATCTCTTGCCATTCTCTCCTGGACTGGAGTGTTTCTGTTGAGAAATCAGCTGCTAGCCTTATCAGAGCCCCTTTGTATGTTAGTGCTTGTTTCTCTATTGCTGCTTTTAAGATTCTCTCTTCATCTTTAATACTTGGCATTTTAATTATGATATGTCTTGGAGTAGACTTCTTTGGGTTCATCTTGATTGGGACTGTCTGTGCCTCCTGACTTTGCATGTTTTTTTTCCCTCTCCAGGTTCTGAAAATTTTCTGTCATTATTTTTTTCAAATGAGGTTTCTATCCCTTATTCCTTTTCTTCTCCTTCTGGTATCCCTCTTATTTCAATGTTGTTGCATTTCCTGTTATTCTGGAGTTCCCATAAGCTATCTTCATATTTTTTAAGTCTTTTTTCTTGCAGCTACTCTACCTGGGTGTTTCTTTCCACCTTGTCTCCAGCTCACTAATTTGGTCCTCTGCTTCATCCAGCCTGTTTGTAATTCCTTCTAGTGTGATTTTTATTTCCAAAATTGTATTTTTCATTTCTTCTTGGTTTTTGTTTATGGTTTCCATTTACTTTTTCATATTGTTGTAGTTCTCACTCAGTGCATTGTAGTTGTCTGTGAGCTCCTTGAGCATCCTTATAAACATTCTTTTGAATTCTAGATCTGATAGTTTGCTTACCTCCATTTCATTTAGCTCTTTTAGTGGGGAGTCTTCCATTCCTTTTGACTGCAGGTTCTTTTTTTGTCTCCCCATTTTAGGTGACTCTTTTTGTTTGTTTCTGTGCTTCCTGGTGTTCTGCTTTGCTAGCTGTCTTTGTAGGGTGAACTTCTATTGTAGGAATTCTGTGGGATTCAGTGGTATGGTCTCTCTGATCTCCTTGTATGGATGCTCTAGGGTTGCCCTTTCCTCTGTTTGTGTGGGCTCCTTTGTTGTATTTGGGCTTTTACCTTTTGGTGGTTCCTTTGTTGGTGGGTTCTCTCCTCCAGAAGGTATACTGATAGTCACAGCTCCCACCTGTTCTTGTATGTGATCAGTGGCAGCGGGTAGACAAAATGGATTAAGACAGTGGTAGAGTAGTCTATGGGATTTAAAGTTCTAACAAGTAGAGTAGAGATAGGAGATCCTTTGGATAAATATAGCATTAACCATGATATTTCACCCAATTAGAAGCTTTTTTATAAAAGGTGAAAGAGAGAAAGACTTTTGTTAGAGGGAAGGAGGATTGTGAGCTCAATCCAGAAAACAGAGCATTTGTGTGAAGTTAGATGATGAGATATAGTGAGAGTTAAGGATAGTAAGCAGAAATAGTGTGCAAGAGAATAGAGTTAACCACAGCAGTAATAAAGCTCAGGAAGATATGAAATGGGCTAAGATTGGTGGAGGTGCTGTGTAGTATTTATATTTATATGGAACAAAAATTATTCACGACTGTAATAGAACAACAATAATATGACAAGAAACATATGATTTGAATTACAAGAATAGAAAGTACACGACCAAGAGTAGTGTGTTATTGGAATACAAGTGAAGTGAAAGAAGGAAAATTAAAATACACTGTGAAAGAGAGAACAAGGAAAACCAGTCAAACAATGCAATTAAACAAAGAAAACAAAGAAAACTAAACAGAAAGAAGAGAAATAAAAAAATACTAATAGAATAAAAAGTAAAAATAGTGAAAAATAATAATACAAATAAACAATAACATGCAAGTTCTATAAGATAGCAAAGTGAACTTTGTCTCAGTTTTTCAGTTGTTGGGTTTAGCCTTGTGCTTCCTCTTTGGATCTGTCTGTGGACCTTTCACAGCTTCAGGTTTTATTGTCTTACTTGAGAAAAAAAGGAGAAAAAAGAAAAAAAGGAGGAAAGAAGAAAATAAAAAAATGCCTCCTGATGACTTTAAACCTGCCAAGATCGTTCTGCTGGTCTTGGATGACGCAGGCAGAGGGGGCTGGGCTTCACCTTTCTCCATTCCTATGGTTTTTTGAGGATGGGGGCCAGGTCTGGGCTGCAATATTCACAGGTGCCCAGCCTCCAGCCCAGGTCCTCCATGCACTGCTGGGCCTCCACTGTCCATCTGCACCAGGCTGGCACCTTTAATCCACCAGTTGTGCTGCCCATTTGGTGCACTAATTAGGGGCAACTCACACACCACCTTCTCCCTCTTTGCTGGCCTGGGTGCTGTGCACTCTCGAAGTTTCTTCAGGGCTGTTCAACTCCTGCACTAAATTAAGTCTCTCTGGGGACTGCCTATCCCCTGAGCCCTGGTGTCCTCCTTTGAATGGTCTGTGCGGTGTGCTTCCTCCTTCCTCTTCACAAGCCAGCTGTGGTGGGAACCAGCTGCTCCACGAGAGTTCCTTAGAGGCTGAGAGCCTTTTTTTTTAGTAAAAGCCTCTTATTTAAGCTGCCCATTCTTAAAAAGTGCCTGGCTTTTCACATAACCCAACTTTCTAAACAGGCTGGAGACTATCCAGGTCAGGGTCTGACATAGCCCAACTCTTCTCCCTTCTCCAAGTTTCACCAGGCTCCCCAGTTTCTCTGGTAATGGCCTAGCTGGCATCCACAGTCCCAGTGGGTGAACACCACCTCTGTGTGTCTCCCATTTCATCGTTATTACCCCCAGTGACTTCAAGCATCCAGGTCTCTCCTGGTGCCACAGTGCCCTCTGTACTTTGGTAGGTGAGGGAGCTGCTGATCTGGCTCTCCTCTAAGGATCCTGTGACAGGTGCTGGGCCAGGGGCCACAGCAGCCTTGGTTCCCCTGTGCAGGTCCTAGGAACATAACTGCCCCAATGCAATCTCCTTACCATCTGTTTTGTCAATGTCCTCTACAGTTTTGGCCTCCAAACCTTATATAAGCTGGGATTCCATTGACTGTTCATTCTGTTCCTCAGAAGATCGGCTAGGTTTTCCAGCTGAGTGAAGGGGGAAGTGGGCTTGGCTCCCACCTACCTCGCCACCATCTTTAACCTCTTAAATTCCATTTTAAACCAACCTTTCCTATAAGGAGAAGGAAAATGTAGGTAAGGGGTTTGGAATTCAGTGGAAAAGTTAATCAGATAAAGAGCTGCAGCATTCTTTTAGCTGTGCCCTGAGTGGTGGTCTTTATCTGTGTCCTGGGAGGGGGACATCTCACCCTGGAGCACAGTGGCTCAGGTACCATCTCGATGTCTTGCAGTGCTCCTGAGGCACAATGGTGGAACTGCTTATGGCCTCCTGAGTGGATATGAGTCATATCTTCAGTTTCTGAAATAATAGCTTTTTACATACATTGATTACAAAGCTTAATATCTATTACCTGAAATTAAAACTTTTCCAACATTAGAGTTCCCCATCAGCCTTAGCCTAATTTGAATTATGGTAAGTATTGTAAATGAGTGCTCCAGGCAGGCGCCTGTTAGAATGATACTCCCTGCGTCTCATTGTTTCTGAGTTGCCTAGCAAGGATTTTCCTGCTGTGTATGCTGTGCTCTTCCTCAACTACCTGTAAAGCACCCATTTTCATTTCTAATATCTAATAACCCATTCTCCTCCTTTCTCCTTTGTCCAGAAATTTCTTATATACTCAACACTGCCTGTGTTTGGAATTTTCATGCCCTGTGACTTCTCCATTGCATGTATTAAAACCTTGATTTTTCTTCTGTTACACTGTCTCTGTTAATTTGATTTTTGGTCCAGCTAGAAGAACTTAGGAGGTGGAAGAAAAAGTACTCATTGTTTTTGGACCCCATAATAGGTAAAGCCACCTCCTAGCCAATGTGTCAAGGAGCACTTAGGAGGAATCACCTCCATATCATAATGGGTAAGGACCCAGTGTCTTTGTTTTGAACAGATGGTTGTCTCCAGTGGCTGTATTTGTTCTTGTAGGGCTACTGTAACAAATTTTCACAAAAGTGGTGGCTTAAAACAACAGAAATGTACTTTCTTACAGTTCCAGAGGCTAGAAGTCAGTCCTCAAGATATCAGCAAGGCTGTGTTCCCTCCAAAGGTTCTATGGGAGGAGGATCTTTTCTTTTCTCTCCCAGCTTCTAGTCACTACCATGTTCTTCGGCTTGTGGCTGCATCACTCCAACCTCTGGCTCTATCTTCATACTGGGAATATGTTCACATGTGATTTTTAAAATAATTTTCTTCTGTGTCCATGGCCTCCTCTGAGTGACATGCCATCTTCTACTAACCCTCTTGCTCTAGTAAATTACCAGCTGCCCAGGAAACATGGTATTTCTAATTCCCCATCCCTTAGCAAAGTTTTATTATTATTATTATTATTATTATTATTATTATTTTCTGTCTGATGTTGCTAAGGGAAATTGCATTCTTTTATGCAGTTGCAAGAAAAGTGTTCTGGGAGATCCATGTATGGGAGGATGTGGACTAGTGGTAAAATTCATTTGGGTCGAAATAGAAGGCTGCCCTCAGGTTCCCAATGTCTCATCTCCATTTGTCCCTCTGTGAAAAAAGTTCAGTCTTGTTCTCAGCAGGCTGAGAAATAGGGCCAGTGTCCAGATACTTCGTGCCATTGGTTCAGTCCATGTCTCTGTCTTTGGCACCATGTGGTCAGCTGTGTTCCCAGCTATGCGCTGCCTGGCTGTGTACCAAGGCCTGCATGGTCTACCACAGGCTCCAGGTGGCTGCTAGGACCACATGGCTCTGTGTCCTGGGAGGTGGACATCTCACCATCTCTATGGAGAGAAAATGCACAAGCAGACGGCCAGCATGTATTACCAAGTGACGCACACACACACACAGTGGGGAGGGAGGGAGAAAGGGAGAGAGAGTCGGGGAGAGAGACACACACACACACACACAAACACAAATTCTTTGTTAAACTGAGATTATATTATCTTGGGTTTGGGAGGGAAAGATGGAGAGAGGGGTGAAAGAGACACGCACACACACACACACAGATTATCTGTTAAACTGGTATTATGTTATCTTGGTTTTGGGAGGGCCAGGCTCTCCTTCAAACTAACCAACCAACTTCCCAAGGTTTTGTGGGCTGGCACTGGATCCTCCCACTCACTAATTCATTTCTTAGATCTTCTGGGGTTCTGTGTCCCTTATCCAATCCAATCCTTTTCTCATGCTAGACTGACAGGTCTTTACAGTCACCATTTTGGTTCCTACCATGCATGCTTTATAGTCGAAGCACCTCCTCCTGTGCTGTGCCATCGTGACTTCTACAGGCATGCACCCAGCAGAGAAATTTCCCCTGCTGTTTTTATTCCTTCCCACTAGTGACTGGTAAAGATGGTATTCCTGCTTACCTGGGGGATTAGGTCTGGAGGGTAGAGGATGTCCTGAGTGTGTGGAGCTGTGGCTGCCTAGTAGATTAGGTTTCTTAATGTCTTAGTCTCTTTGCTTCCTTCTCTGATTAATATCTAGCCACATACACTATCATTTACTAATAAGGGCTTGCTTTGTCCCAATATGTTATCTTATTAATTCCTTATGATGACCCTATTGCTGGCAAAACAGCACCAGAATGTTACCAGCATTTGAAACTCGGTTCAGCGACCTTGGTACTTGACTGAGTTCTGGCTAACTAAGAATTTAGAACCAAGACTCAAACTATAAGAGAAAGGTTATTTAGAAAGTCACAGAGGTTGAAGAAGTGAGCCATGAAGTAAACCAGCTGAGCTGTGTGGGCTTGTGGAACAAGTCACAGATGCAAAAGAAGGGCTGTTGGAACTTAGGAGAAAGAGAGAAATGCCCCTGGGGGAAGAAGGTGGGAAAAGGTGTGGGCATGCCCCATAGAGAGTGCTGTGCTGGGTCCCCCATCCTAAGGGCTTTTAAAGGTGGGGATTTTTAGGGGTGGTCCCAGGGAAGAATATCAACAGAATAATCATCAGCTTTCCAGTGTTTTCTTTCAGGATCGTGGTCTCCACCGACTGGTCAGCACCAGGGGGCTCCTTTTAATCCCTTGAAAAGGGTTAATTGCTTTCTTCTTTCAGCAGACCTATTGGGACCTGTCTTGTCATCTCTTGTCCCTGTATGGAAGTCAGATGGGACTTTTCTCCAGCTCCTTTGTTTTTCTCCAAGCAGGGGGAATCTACCACATGATTAGGTACATGCCAGGGGAGAAAAGGTCAGGGGGAAGACCTACCCTGCATGACTACTGACAATCTAGGGGAGGAAAGGGTGCCTCAGGAGTGAGGTCTTAATGATAATTATTTCTAATACTTGCTCTCCTAGTTCTGCCCATTGCTAGGTATCTGTTGCAAGGTATCTGCCCTATTGTCCTGCTCTGCTCATGCCTGTCTGACTGTCTACCATAGTCCTATCTCTATCAGGGTTCTTGATCTTACACAGTAGAACCAGTTAAGAAAGAGAAAGGGAGGGGGGGAGGCTATTAGAAAATGTAGGAGTCAACCAAAGGAGGCACAGAGAGATGAAATGGGTTGCCCAAATCACAATTAATAAGTGTTGGAAGTGGCTTTCAGACACTGTTTGTGAAGTTCATACTGATTACAGAGGATTGAGTCCCTGTTGGGGACTCGAGCCCCAAGCTAAGAAGGTGATTGGCTCCATGCAAGAAAGAATTCAAGAAGAAGCCACGGCCCTGGCTGGGTAACTGAGTTGGTTAGAGCATCATCCCAATACGCCATGATTGCAGGTGTGATCTCAGTCAGGGCACATACAAGAAGCAACCAATGATGTATAAATAAGTGGAACAACAAATTGATGTTTCTCTCTCTCCCCCTTCCTCTCTTTCTAAACATCATTTCTAAAAAGGAAATGACAACAAAAATGAACCTTGGAGTGACATGAGGTAGCAAATTTATTGAGCAAAGTGGACAAGTAAGAAAAGCCACTCCACAGAGTTGTGGTCTTGCCTCGCCAGTAAAGAGAGAGGAGAGATCCCACCCCAACTTTTCTAGAGATTGAGCTTGTATCTGTTTGTAATTTCTATTAAAAATTACTGGTATGGAGAAATAGAGAGTGGAAAAAAATGTTGGGCTTAACTTTTATTTTTATCCTCACCTGAGGTCATTTTTTTCCATTATTTTTAGAGAGGGAGGGAAACATTAATGCAAGAGAAACATCTATTGGTTGCCTCCAGTACATACCAGGACTGGGGACTGGACTCACAACCTGGGTACACGACCTGATTGGGGATCGAAACTTCAACCTTTTGTTTACAGGAAAATGCTCCAACTGAGCCACACCAACCACGGCAACTTTAAATTTTAAAAGGTACATTTTGTGGTCCATTTTATTTTGTGGTATTAGTAAACATTTATGGTATGAACAAGCTACTGATAGTAATCTTTACAAGAATTTTGTAAGTTCCTTGTGATTTGATTTGATTAACCAAGTCTATACCTGGTGGCATGTAGCAGGCTCTAACATGACTTTACTTTGGTCTATTTGTTTAGTTCTCATGCCTCTCCCCTATATTAATACTCTGCGAGAACAATGTATGAAACATGTTACTTTGGTGGGTCAGTTGGACAAGCTAGGGCCCTACTCAAATCTCCAGAGTGAGCACACCACACAGTCTCAGTGATGGAGCCATCGAAGCTACAGAACAAGGAATTTATTATATGGCTACACTTGGCCCAATGTGACAGAGCAAATGACTATGCAACCTGTTCCCTGAATCTAGTATTGAGCCTGGAATCACTAGAGGTCAGGTAGGTGGCAGTGGTGAAGAAGAATGGATGTGGTAACAGCAAGTACACACAAATTCGAAGTGCTTCTGTATATCATGACATTCACCCTTGAAGCCATGGGAATCACAGGACTGTAGGAAAAGCACAGAGCAACCCACATATGTGCCCTGCACTTAGACAGGTGGAAGGAGGCTCTTGCTGAAGCTGCAGGATCTGGAGGTCCATGGTGCAGCAGTTCAACTACACCCAGCTGATGTGTTCTGATGTCCTGTACCCACCTTCAGAACATAACACACAACTGTTATTTCACTTCTGCTTCTGAATTTCATGCAATGTCTCATGGCTGACACTAATCTTTAGCTAGCTAGGGAAGGACATTTTGGGAAAGGTAGTTTCAGCTTAGTGACAATGGACACAATACAAAGCTACCACACTTGCCTTGAGTGTCAAGGGCAGCACAGTGCACCCCTCATTGACCAAAAATGCCAGATGTTGGCTTTCTTGTTCACTTTGCAGTTTCCATGTCTGCCTGGGGGAAGCCAATCAGATGCGTGGTTTTCATCCTGAGCCACATAGCAGCAATGACAGTGGTGAATTTTTCCACTTGTCCAGTTTCCATGAGGCAGTAAGTATAGCGTGGTGTATATAGCGGGAATACAGGACCATGGTGCTGGGTTTGAATGGGCTGGGTCTGTGATTTTTACAAGCCATCTAAGCTCATTGGGCCTTTTTCTCCATCTTTAAAATCAACAAATGTCTTAACATATTACTTGGTAGAATATGAAGTGCATAAACTGTCCCAGGTTTGAAACTTTATGGATTTGTTGCAAAGTATTTTTTTTTCTGTTCTCCAAGCCCAAGTCTCTCAGTTCCCTGGTGATTCCATACACTACCCCATAGCCATTTTTCTCTTTTTTTTCTTTTAAATATTTTACTTATTTATTTTTAGAGAGGGAAGGGAAGGAGATAGAGAGAGAGAGAAACATCAATGTGCGGTTGCTGGGGGTCATGGCCTGCAACCCAGGCATGTACCCTGACTGGGAATCGAACCTGCGACACTTTGGTTCGCAGCCCGCGCTCAATCCACTGAGCTACGCCAGCCGGGGTCATAGCCGTTTTTCAGTTTAGCTCGTCAGAGTTCAGTCCTGTTGCTTAAAGGAGGCATAAAGATTTCCCACCAAAAGTACATAGTGTTTCACAGAGTGGGGTGGTGGTTGCTCTCTGTACTATGTACTGGGTCTTGTCCTTAGGCTCTCTCTCTTTTGGTGTCACTAATAGGTAAGTGGAGAATCTGGCCCTTCAAAAGTCAAGAAACATTGCCTTTTGAGCTACAGTCCTAAGATACTTGCTGTCAGCTTTCCTCCCTCGTCCTATTACCATGAAAGCTCTTTTGCTGAGGACTGTGTCTATCAACACTGCAGATTTGCTGGTTGGGGACGTAGCTTCACTTTGGTGAAGCGCACCAAATTCTTGTTTATGGTATTAAGTTTTTTGGCTCAGTGAGTGAATATCAGTTTACATCAACCCAAGGGTACAATCCTCCCCCAAGTGAAGCCCTTGTCCTGTACCTCACTGCTCTGAGCCCAAAATGGGACCTCACAGAGGGCAGATCATCTCATCAAACTCAGTTCAGAATCTGGCTCTTTCAGTTGTAATATTTTAGAAGGAAAGGGCACAGAGACTGAAAAGTAACAGCTTTATTTATGACTGAAGATGTTAAGGCATTTATAAAATGCCAAGGAAAACTATTTCCTGTTCACTTAAAAAAAAAAAAAGCTCAGCACCTCTGAGGCCTATACTTTCACCATGTAAATGAAAGAGTACCTTTTTTGAATAGGCTATCTTTCACACTAAGTTTTGTTTTTTCAGCATCCCAGATTTGTCCAGACTTACTATACTTATCAAGTTTGTTCACTTGTTGAGTTCGGTGGGCTGCTTGTGCTAGCCACAGCTTCACCTCAGTGCTCCTTCAGGTAGGGGTATGCACAGTACACATCTATTGGAGTCATTTAGTGTTATGTTCTTCCTTCAACTAATAATAGCAGCCAGAAAATGAGCGAGGGGTAGCATTAGGGAATTAGCAAATTAAAGCCTTAAATCTAAGGCAGATAATTCCATCTTCCTCAACTGAAATAGCAGGTTAGATAATGCTTTTTATAAAAGAGAATATGTGTTTTATGTACAAAGCACGCATGCTTAACTAATTTTATTTTATATACAAGAATAGAAATGGATTTAGGGAAAACTTCCAAGCTTTTCTCCAAATGATTGACATAGCAACAACAAAAGAGGAGGTAGGGGCACAAATAGCCCTTAGAATTTCAACAGAACAGGAAGACATTTATTTCCATAAAATCTTAGAGACGAACCCCAGGGATGATCTGTCCTCAGTGAAGAGCTGATTTTTCCTGCACTTATAGTGACAACAAGCAGATCACCAAAAGTTGACTGTTAATAGAAAAGAAGGTGGCTGCTTGTATTCTAAGGCTTCTGATAGCAGCAGCAGCTCCACAGTGATCAAAAGTATTGTACACAATACAGCTCACCAACATGGATCCAAGATAGTGCATGTTTTGGAATATATCCATGGGAAGTACTTATTGAGTAAGAAATTCATGACAATAGAGACCACCATAACATAAGGAAGATGACTGTCCCTATATAAAGGGTTCACAATCTTAATTGGCCCTGTAAGATAGCGAATAGTGTTAGAATAATATTGTAAACAAACAAATATAAAACAAAACAAAATGTAGTACAATATATAATTAATGAAGTTTGCTCTTTTAGGTAAGAGTTTCAGAAAACCCAGGGATGGATTTTATATCACAAAATGGTCCATATCATCCAAAAATGTCTTTTGATTGGATAGTAAAATAGTATTTGTTGGAAGCTAAAAATTGTGATAAAGTACAGGCCATTGGGAGTGGTAAAGCTTTAATTTCTCCAATTTTCTTCCAAATCAACTTATTAGTAGGGTTCTCATGGCACAGGAAAAGGTGGTAGCTTTCCACTGGAGCACACTTGGGATTGATTTTGGTGATGTTCCAAGTCAGGGCAATGCCCTTGGGTATCAGCACCCGTTTCACTTTGAGCTCAGGCTTCTGGGGAGGCAGTGTGTCTCGAATTTTTTCTATCAGTTCAGGCAGTAGGGGTGGTGGTGCTGGGAGAGGTGGCAGATGCTGAAAAGACTCAAGAACCTAAAACAGATTTATAAAAAGTTTAGTGAGCTGAATTGGTGGGCTCTAATTATTTTAAAGTAGTCAACTGCAGTTCTACAATACATTGTTTCCTCAATCCATTTATCAAAATCATACTGGGTTGGCTAAAAAGCTTGTTTAGTTTTTTCTGTAAGATGGCTCTAAATAGCACTTAGTTATCTTTAACTTTGTTTGAAACAGTTTTGTTAGATTGTATTGTGACAGCTGTCATATCAGTATACATTAAAAATAAAAAATTATCAAAACTGGTGAATTTTTGTGCAGCCATTTTAATATTGAGGATGGAAGAAAATACACAACATTTTTGGCATATTATGCCTTATTACTTCAATAAAGGGAAAAATGCAACTGAAATGCAAAAAAAGATTTGTGCAGTGTATGGAGAAAGTGCTGTGACTGATAGAACATGTCCAAAGTGGTTTGCAAAGTTTCATTTTGGAGATTTCTCACTGGACGGTGCTCCACGGTTGGGTAGACCAGTTAAAGATGACAATGATCAAATCAAGACATTACTTGAAAGCAATCAACATTATACCATGTGGGAGATAGTCGATATACTTAAAATATCCACATTGATAAAGTGTTTGGTGTAGATGAAAAATGTGTCTTTTATTTTATAGAAAAAACTAAAAGGACTTTATAGCCAACCCAATAAGAACGAAGGGATGTTTCAAGAATATGTAAGGCAGAACCCTGTCTTTTCAAGCTTAGGCTTCTTTTGGAGTTAAACAGCCTAATTTCTACATTCTGGAATATCACTAATTCATAATGGGTTAGGGCCCAGACATTTTGGGTAATATTCTATCTTCTTTCTCATTTCTAAACTGTGTTCCCCAAAACTGTGCTAATTTACATGAAAAGTGAATGCTCATTTCCCTGCATTTCATCAAAATGGCTGTTATTACTCAAAATCTTTTCCAATTTGTTGAGTAAAAAATCATATTTATTTTAATTTCTGTAGCTTCCGGAAAATTCAATTAAGTTATTTTAATTGTTTAAGTAGACTCACAATAGCAATTTCAAAAACACATTAAAGTGCTTTTTAAGCTAAAATGTAACCCAAGTATTTCTTCATGAGTGAAAAGGGCACTTCCATTTCCACTCAATTTAGAATGACTAATCGTTACAGGGCATTTCCTATCAGTACCTGGGCTGCATTTTGTGTCACTGGGGTTGTCTCTTTTGAGATTGAAACAGATTTCATAGATGACTCCAGCATGGATACTGGATTTTCTGTAAAGAAATAAGGTTTAAGAAGTTAAATTTATCTGCAATAATGGATCCCTTAGCCTTTTAGCAAAGAATAGTTTATACTGTGTGTACTAATTAAATGTGAACTAAAATTATAAAGCTGTGAAGATAAACTTTTGATAGAAGTTCAAGATACAGAGTTAGCAAATATAGAGAATTTTCCTTTAATGTGATAAATTCCCTACTTAAGGTAAACACTTAAGTCATTGTGTAACTTGGAACCAGACAAATTACACATGGGAGAGGGCTCTCTCTGCTCAGTGGTCTTAGAGGTGGATTCTGCTCTGTAGGCCAATAAGGATATCTGCAAACACAGAGCTATTTACAGTCCTGTTTAAATATGTGACACACACAGTCCTGGGAATTTAAGCTAAAAATCATGCAGGCTGGGGTTGAAGGACTCTCTGCTGTTGAGGTGTATGTTAGTCTTGAGGGAATTAGATTGATGGAAATTGTGGACGGGGGAAGAAGGAGGACAGAAGGGACAGTGGAAGAGAGATGGTGAGAGGAAGAAAGAAAAGGGGGAAAATGTGTGTGTGAGGAAGAGAAAGAGAGTTTAGTAGGTGCAAGAATGGTTTGAGCCCTAGTTGGTGTGGTTCTATGGATTGAGTGCAAGCCTGCAAACCAAAGGATCTCTTGTTCGATTCCCAGTAAGGGCTCATGCCTGGATCATAGGCCAGGTCCCCAGTAGGGGGTGTGCGAGAGTCAACCACACATTGATGTTTCCCTCTTTCTCCCTCCCTTCCCCTCTCTCTAAAAGTAAATAAATAAATTAATAAATAATTTTTTTTAAAGAATCGTTTGAAAACAACTAGGGAGAGTATATATGGGGCTGGTAAGTAAAGGGGCTTCATGTTGGAAAGGTGTAGGGCTGGACAGAATGCTAATTTCTAACCATTTCAAAAATTTGAACATTTCTAATAAGCAATAAAACTATTTTAGATCAATTGTGACTGCAGTGATATAACTGTAATATTCTTTATGAATCTCTCCAAATGAAATATTTTATTTGTATTTTTCTTTTGACAGACAAGGATAATTAAGAGTCCACATTGTGATTCAAATTTAATTTATTAACCACATTATTTACTGGTGTTAAAAAAATCTTTTTGGAAGAGGTAGTGACTATAATTATAAGAGTCTGTACAGCCTTTTTAAACTGCTTTAATTAATTAGAACTAGATTTTTGAAATCATAATCTACAGGTTAAACATCACACAAGAACTGACACAAATAACTTAAAATTTCAAGTGTACAGTTTCATACAAAAAATTCTAACAAATATGATTTTCCATAACATTCCTTATATCGGCAGTTTGTAGAAATAAAGCTAGAGAAGTTTTCAGGGTCTGAGTCATTAATGATTTGTATATTTTATTATTAGGAGTTTAGATTTTTATACTAAAGATAAAAACATTAATTAGACTTATATATAAGAAATAATATTTTAGTGGCAGCTTGGAAGATTCATTAAAAACAGTAAGTTAGGGCAAAAATATTAGTTAATAAGTTATGGCAATATAGGAGGCTAAAGGTGCTAAAATTCTGAAATAAGGAGACAGAACCAATAGGCTTGAAAACTGACTAGATAGTGGAATGAGGCAGTTCTAAGAGTCAAAAGTAGACTCCTTCACTTCTGGCTTCAGAAACTGGGTGAGTTGGTGAAAATATTCATCAAGACTGGGAATATGGGAAATGGTTCAAGTGTGATGTGACTCTTAATCAGAACTGGACACTCTGTAAGACAGACTCACAACTCCATGAGTTAGCATCATGAATTAGCATGATTTATCTTTCCAAACTGAAGTCCCCAAATAAAAGGGATGACTCACTTTATTAAGCAAATTAATCTGCATTCTTACTTTTTATTTTACTCTATCTCAGATCCTATACCATGTAGTTTAGAAACAATTGAGTAATAATTAAAAAGTAACTGATTCTGGTCAACATGGTGACACAGGCAGACACAGCTCCCTCTTTGCACCACCACATCAATATTACAACTAAAATATAGAATAACAATCAATCAGGAATGTCAGAAATTGAGTTGAATGAAAGTCCAACAACTATGGAACTGAAGAAATAACATCCATTCAGACTGGTGGGAGGAGCATGGATGCAGAATGGGCTGGCCCCACACCCACATGGATAAACATTCGGGAGGGATATCTTGGGAGCCAGGAGTCCCCGATTCATACCAGGCCCCCAAGCCCAGGATTCTAATGCCAGGAAGATAAGTACCCACAACTTCTGGCTGAGAAAACCAGTGGGACTGTCGATGGAGGAGGCTGCTGGAACCCTAAGTAGTTCCTCCTGGGGAACCCACAAATGGACTCACCTACTTAGACTTGCTCCCTCTGAGCTCCATTACTGAGGTGGCAGCTTGAAGGGCACCAGTAGTAGACTGGGAAAGGCCGAAGTGTTTGGCATAAAGGTCACTGTCCCTTTGCTGAGCCCTCCCTGCACAGAGCTGGTAGGCTAGTGCCACACATATCTGAGACTCCATCACCCTGGCTAACACTGTGTGACCCACCTTGGAGATCCACAGAAGCTCTACCCTACCCAACTTATGGGTGCACCCAAGTTGCTTTTCCATAGGAATAACTGGTCTTGGCTCCTAAATCTTATCAAACAAGCAACACTGGTTTCAGTGAACCTTAAAGGCACCCAGCCTAGATTTACAGCTTGGCTTTACCTGGGAATCTCCAAGCCCAGCACAAAAAGCAGCCATCCCAAATTACTTTACAGGGTGCACTGGGCAAAACACAGGTTGGGGCTGACCATGGGCTGCACAACTTGGGAACCCCCAGAGCCTGCCCACCCAGTGGACAGCTACAGACCATGTTGGAGTGCCAGTACCCTGCCCCTGAACAGCTGATCCTCCATGGAGGGTAGAGGGAGGTGGTCAGTGGTTACAGCCAGTCCTTGCAACTGAATTGCCTGGGTAAATCCCTTCTATTGATCCGCCAACAGCAATTGAGGCTCAACTACAAGAGGGTGTATTCAGCCCACATAAAGGGTACACTCTGAGTACCCATCTTTGGTGATAGGGGAGGCTGTGCCACTGGACCTTACCAGGACACCTACTACATTAGGCCACATTACTAAGATATGGAGGCAAAGCAGCTCTATCTAATACACAGAAACAAACATAGGGAGGCTGCCAACTGAGGAGACAAAGACCCATCAAAAAGAACAAGTGAGAAACAAACAATATATTAATTGTGCCCTAGCTGGTGTGGCTCAGTGTTTTGAGTGCTGGCCTACAAACGAAAGGGTCACTGGTTTGATTCCCAGTCAGGGCACATGCCTGGGTTGCAGGCCAGGTCCCTAGTCAGTATGGGGCATGTGAGAGGCAACCACACATTAATGTTTCTCTCCCTCTCTTTCTCTCTCCCTTGCCCTCTAAAAATAAATAAATAAATAAATAAATAAATAAAATCTTTTAAATAAAAGAAATGAAGGATACACTAATTGAAATAATGAGCAATTTACATGGAAACAATAGTAGCTGAGAATCAAATGAATTATTTGGAACATAAGCAACAAAAAAAAACAACCATGGAGAACAAGAAGAAAACAGAATCCCCCCCAAATGAGGATAGTATAAACAGCCTCTGGGACAACTATAAGAGATCCAACATTCACCCCAATAGGGTGCCAGAAGGAGAAGAGAAAGAGCTAGAGATTGGAAATCAATCTAAATAAATAGTGAAAGACAACTTCCCTAATTTGGTGAAAGAAATAGACATGCAAGTCCAGGAAGTGCTGAGAATCCCAATTATGATGGATGCAAAGAGGCCCATTCCAGGACACATCATAATTAAATTGCCAAAGGTTAAAGACAACAAGAGACTCTTAGAAGCAAGAGAAAAGAACTTAGTTACTGGAAGGTTGCCAGATGGGAGTGAAGAAGGGCAGAATGGATCAAGAGGTAAGGGGATTAAGTATAAATAGGTAGTTACAGAATAGCCACAGGGATGTGAAATACAGTATAGGAAATGGAGTAGCCACAGAACTTATATGCATGACCCATGGACATGAACAATGGTGGGGGGATAATTGCCTGAGGGAGTGGGGGGTACAATGGGGGAAAAACCAGGATAACTGTAATAGCATAATCAACAGAATATAATTTTTAAAAAGCAACTGATAACCTCATAATGGACTCAAATTCATTTTCCTTTTTAATTATAATTTATTGATTATGCTATTACAGTGCTTCCAATGTTCCATTACTGGAAACAATTGATCTTTTTATTGTCTGTTACTTTTGTCTTTTCTAGAGGGTTTTATGCTGGAAGTATACAGTATATAACCTTTTAAAATTGTCTTCTTTCACTTAGTAATATACATTTGTTTCCTCCATGTCTTTTCAAAGCTTGATAGCTCATTTTTCTTTCTTTTTTTAAGCAGTGTTAATATTCCATTGTCTGAATGTACCACAGGTTATTTATCAATTCACCTACTTAAGGACATCTTGGTTGCTTCTAAGTTTTGGCAATTATGAATAAAATTTTATGAATGAAGTTTTGTATGATTCCACTTTCCTTTTTTAACATATCAATTATACTTCTTTTGCTGGTGATTGCTTAGAATTTGTGATCCACATATACAACTAATTCAAGTCCACTTTCATGCATAACATTATACTACTTTAGAAACAGACCTTTGGTAATGTAGTGGTAAGATGGGGGTGGAAGAGAAGCATTCTATTAGTCCTATAATTAAGTCTCAGTCTTCTAGTTAGTCTATGTCCCTGGAATGTGAACTTCATTAGTGCTTCTCAGTACCCTTCCTTCCCAGCCCCCTCTTAAGTCCAACAGTTTGGCTACAGGGGCTTACAGTTGGGTATTTTCCTTCCTCCATGTGGAAAGCTACAGGGAGCAGGAGTTGGGTATTTCCTTTCCCTTAGGTAGGTTAAGTTCTGACAAGAGTGTCTCCCAAGGGCAGCCTTGTTAAGAGACAGCTCTGCTGGTGTATTTCAGAAGGTTCCTTTTACCTTCCTCCTACTGGAAACATGAGATTTCCCTCCAATATTCACTGTGAGGCCCTGGCAGAGCTTCTGGAGGTAAAACTCACAAACCTGTAGGTGTCCCCCATAACTGTCTCCCCATCCCCAGAGTTTTAGATTTTCATATCTCCACACTAGTTCTCATGGGTGTTTCTGCTTGTAGGTTTCTGTTTCAATTCCAGTAGGTTGTGATTCTCAGTTTCTGATCCTCCTGTTTGTCTCTCCAACTTTTGGGTCAGTAGTTTGCTCTGTGACCCTACTTCTCTGATGGAGCTAAGTAGAGTGGGTGATATTTTCAGTTTGTTCAGCTTTTTAATTGTTGTTTGAATAGTTATGACTCCTTACATGCTGGACCAGAAATCTGAAGTCTACTTTCTAGTTTTGAAGTTAGGTCTTACAGATATTTTGGCAACTTTACCCCTATGTATATAATTATTTTATATTATATTGCTAATGGTACCAATTTTAAATATGAGATTCCAACTGCTTATTGCCTGTACATAGAAATACCAGAGAAACAGTACAATACATACAAATGCTACGTATTATAGAGGTAGTAAAATACACACATACACATCTATATATAAACAGAAAATTTTATATTCATCCACAAACATTTAATTTCCAGCACTTTCATTACTTTACCTGTATAGATCTAAATTTCCATTTGGTATAATTTTCCTTCTGCCTGAAGAACTTCCTTTAACATTTCATTTAAAATATATTTTTAAAAATTTTATTTATTTTTAGAATGGAAAGAAGGGAGAAAGTGACAAGAGAAACATTGATGTGAGAGATGAGAAACATCAATTGGTTGCCTCTTGCATGCCCCCTCCCCCACCCCCAACTAGTGCCCTAACCAGGGCACTAGCCAACTAGTGATTCACTAGTGCCCTAACCAGGAATTGAACTAGGACCTTTTGGTTTGGAAGCTGTTGCTCATTCACTGAGCCACACCAGCTATAGCTCCTTTAACTCTTCTTATAGTGCAAGTCTGTTGCTGATGTATTCTTTTCACTTTCTTTTTAGTGTGAAAAATCCTTTGTTCCTCTATATGTCTGAAATATATTTTCACCACATGTAAAAATTTGAACAGTTTTCTTTCAATGCTTTAGAGATATCTTCTAGTTTATGGAGTTTGCAGTTGAGGTTTTCTGGTGTTCTTCTTTTTTTTTTAATCCTTTCTGCCTGATGTGTCTTTTCTCTCTGGCTGCTTTTAAGATTTTCTGTTACTACTGACTTTCAGCAATATGATTATGATGTGGTTTTTCTTTACACTTTTTCTGCTTAAATTTGTTAATTTCTTTTTATATTTATGGATTTAGAATTTTCACCAAATTTGGAAAAATTTTAAGACATTCTATTTTTCTGATCCAATCGCCCCCTGCCTAGTGATACTCCAATTTTATATATATATATATGTGTGTGTGTGTGTGTGTGTGTGTATAATATGGAGTGTGTGTGTATATATATATATATATATATATGTATATATATATATGACTGTTTGATAGTGTTTCATAGGTCTCTGATGCTATGTTCATTTTTTATTTAGTCTTTCTCTCCTCATGCTTTTGTTTGAATAGTTTCTATTGCTATTTCACTGATTTAAAAAAATCAGTTATTATGTTGTTGGTCTTATCCAATGTACTTTTTACTTTATTGTCTTTTTCAACTCTGAAGTTCAATGTAGGTCTTTTCCCCTGCATACCTCCTATTTCTTTTATCATGTTAAGATTTTCCACTATATTGATGAACACAAAGAACATACTGACGATAGCTGCTTTATGTTGTTGTCTGCTAAATTCCCACATTTGTTTTAATCATTTCCATTTTCTTCTTGTTATGGGTTATTTGCTACTTTGCATATCTATTTTTTTATTAGATGCCTGGCACTGTAATATTTACACTGTTAGATAATGTTTCATCCCTTCAAAGAGTGTTGGACTTTGTTTTGGCATGCAAAACAAATGAATTATTCAGAATTTGTGCGATTCCTTGGGCAAGTCCACTGTTGTATTTAGTCCAGGACTAATTTAGCCCCATCATAGCTATACCCATTTAAAGACTCTACCTGCTGTTCCATGACATTACATGGGACATCACAGCCAATGGGAAAGCAAAATACCTGACCTCTGTAAAACTGCCAAGAAATGTTTGGCCGCCTTCTTTTCAATGGTTCTTTCTCCAGCCTGTTATAATTTCATATTTTCCCAGAATCCATGGAGGGCTATGTCTTAAGAACCAGAATGGGAGATGGAAGATAGCAGCAAGGTAGGTGGAGCGGAGCCCAGTTCTCCCTGTGCCCAGCTGGAACACCTAGCTGATCTTCTGAGGAATAGAGTGAACAGCCAATGGAATCCCAGCTTATATGAAGTTTGCAGGCCAAAAGTTATAGAGGACATTGAAAAACAGATGGTGAGGGGATTGTGTTGGGATGCTAAGGTCTCTAGGATCTGCCCAGGGAACTAGGCCACCCACCTGGCGTCTGCTGCAGGATACTTGGAGGAGAGTTAGATCACCAGTTCCCTCCCCTACCAGAGAAGGGAGGGCAGCCCAGCACTAGGAGGGACCTGGATGCTTAAAGTAGCTGGGAGGAATAGAGACAAAGTGGGAGACACAGAGGCTGTGTACACCTGCTGGGACTGTGGATGCTGGCTAGGTCATTACCAGAGAAATTGGGGAAATGGGTGATAGCTGGAGAAGGGAGAAGAATTGGGCCATGATGGACACTGACATGGATAGTCTCCAGTCTGGTTAGAAAGTGGGGCTGTATGAAAAGTCCGTCAATGCTTGTTAAGAACGGTGAGCTTAAACAAGAGGCTTTTACTCAAAAATAAAAAAAAAAAAAGAGGACTGCAGCTGCTTTGTAACGAACTCTTGCCCAGTGGCTGGCTCACATCACTCACTCCGAGGGTGATTGGCTGATTTTCCAGCAGCAGGCTCCAGCCACAGTGGGCTCACTGAAAGCAAGGAGGAAGCACACTATATGGACCTTGGTGCAATTGGTGGGTTAAAGGTGCACACCTGATACAGATGGACAGTGGGGACACAGCACCTCACAAAGGACCTGGGCTAAGGCTGGGCAATGTGAATATTGTGGCCCACACCTGGCTCCCATCCTCACAAAACCACAGGAAGGGAGAAAAACAAAGCCCACCCCACTTCCTGTGGCATCCAGGAAGACCAGCTAAACTCCCTCAATGGGTTAAGTCAGCAGGAGGCTTAGTTTTATCTTTCCTCTCTCTCTCTGTCTCTTTTTCTTTCTTTCCCCAAGTGAGACAATAAGACCTGGACTTGTGAAAGGATCACAGACAGATGCAAGGAGGGAACACAGGCTAATCCCCAAAACTGAGAAACTAGACAAATTTCACTTTGCCACCCCATAGAATTGGCATTTTATTGTTTATTTGAATTATTATTATTTTATTATTTTTACTTCTCTTATTACCATTTTTTAAATCTCTCTCCTTTCTGTTTACTTTTCTTTTTCTTTCTCTGTTTAATTGCATTGTTTGACTAGTTTTCCTTGTTCTCTCTTTCATAGTGTATTTCAATTTTCCTTCTTTTACCTCACTCATGTTCCAATAACACACTATTCTTGATCGTGTACTTTCTATTCTTGTTATCCAAATCATGTATTTCTTGTCATATTATTGTTGTTCCAATACTACTGTAAATAATTGTTGTTCCATACAGTTGTAAACACTACATGGCATACCTGCTGATCTTAGCCCATTTACCTTATTCTCCTGAGCTTCATCATTGTTGTGGTTAAACTCTATTCTCTCACACACTACACCTACTTTCCATTCTTTACTCTCACTATATCACACCATCTAACCTTGCACAAGTAATCTGTTTTCTGGATCGAGCTCACAATCCTCCTTCCCTCTAACAACAGTCTTTCTCTCTTTCACCTATTATAAAAAGTGGCTAGTTGGGTGAAATATCATGGTTAATGCTATATTTATCCAAAGGATCTCCTATTTCTTCTCTACTTGTTAGAACTTAATACTACAGAATACTCTCCCACTGTCTTAATCCATTTTGCCTATCCCCTGCCACTGATCACATGCAAGAATATGTGGGAGCGGTGAATATCAGTATACCTTCTGGAGGAGAGAACCCACCAACAAAAGAACCACCAAAAGGTAAAAGCCCAAATACAACAAAGGATCCCACACAAACAGAGGAAAGGGCAACCCTAGAGCATCCATACAAGGAGATCAGAGAGACTATACCACTGAATCCCACAGAATTCCTACAATAGAAGTTCACCCTACAAAGACAGCTAGCAAAGCAGAACACCAGGAAGCACAGAAACAAACAAAAAGAGTCACCTAAAATGGGGAGACAAAAAAAGAACCTGCAGTCAAAAGGAATGGAAGACTCCCCACTAAAAGAGCTAAATGAAATGGAGGCAAGCAAACTATCAGATCTAGAATTCAAAAGAATGTTTATAAGGATGCTCAAGGAGCTCACAGACAACTACAATGCACTGAGTGAGAACTACAACAATATGAAAAAGTAAATGGAAACCATAAACAAAAAAAACAAGAGAAAATGAAAAATACAATTTTGGAAATAAAAATCACACTAGAAGGAATTACAAACAGGCTGGATGAAGCAGAGGACCAAATTAGTGGGCTGGAGACAAGGTGGAAAGAAACACCCAGGTAGAGTAGCTGCAAGAAAAAAGACTTAAAAAATATGAAGATAGCTTATGGGAACTCCAGAATAACAGGAAATGCAACAACATTGAAATAAGAGGGATACCAGAAGGAGAAGAAAAGGAATAAGGGATAGAAACCTCATTTGAAAAAATAATGACAGAAAATTTTCAGAACCTGGAGAGGGAAAAAAGCATGCAAAGTCAGGAGGCACAGACAGTCCCAATCAAGATGAGCCCAAAGAAGTCTACTCCAAGACATATCATAATTAAAATGCCAAGTATTAAAGATAAAGAGAGAATCTTAAAAGCAACAATAGAGAAACAAGAACATACAAAGGGGCTCTGATAAGGCTAGCAGCTGATTTCTCAACAGAAACACTCCAGTCCAGGAGAGAATGGCAAGAGATATTCCAAGTAATGAAAAACAAAGGCCTGCAACCAAGATTACCCTACCCAGCAAGACTCTCAATTAAAATGGAAGGTGAAATAAGGAGTTTCCCAGACAAAAGAAGGCTGAAAGAATACATCTCCACCAAACAAGCACTATAAGATATGCTAAAGGGAATACTACAAGAAAAGAAAGGAAAAAGTGAAAGAGAGGAACACAGGAACCAAGGGGGGGAAATGAACAAATACTTATCAATAATATCCTTAAATGTTAATGGATTAAATGCTCCAATCAAAAGACACAGAATAGCTGAATGAATAAGAAAACATGACCCACACATATGCTGCCTACAAGAGAACCATCCAAGAACAAAAGACTTACAGATAATGAAGGGTTAGAAAAAAATATTCCAAGGAAATGAACAGGAAAAAAAAGCTGCAGTAGCAATACTCATATCAGACAAAACTGACTTAAAAACAAGGGCCATAAATAGAGACCCAGAAGGACACTTCATAATACTCAAGGGAAGAATCCATCAAGAAGACATAAACATTATAAACACATATGCACCCAACATAGGAGCACCCAAATACATAAGGAAAATCTTGGAGGACTTCAAGAAACATATTGACAGGAACACAATTATAGTGGGGGATTTTAACACCCCACTGTCAAAAATGGATAAGTCTTCCAAACGAAATATCAACAAAGATACTGTGGCATTGAAAAGGGCCCTAGATCAAATGGTCTTAACTGATATATATAGAGAGAGAAATTTTCATCCCAATGAAACAAAATATGCATTCTTTTCAAATGCACAAGGAACTTTTCCAAAAAGACCACATGATAGGACACAAAACAAGCCTCAACAATTCAAGAACACTGAAATCATATCAAGCATTTTCTCATGACCACAAGGGACTGAAACTAGAAACCACTCTCAAGGAAAAAACTCAAAAACATTCAAATTCATGGAAATTGAATAGCATGCTATTAGACAATAAATGGGTTAAGAATAGGATCAAGGAAGAAATCAAAAAGTTTCTGGAAACACATGAAAATGGACTCAAAACAGTCCAAAACTTATGGGACACAGCAAAGGCAGTCCTGAGAGGGAAGTTCATAGTGATACAGGTCTAGTTAAAAAAGATAGAAACATTTCAAATAAAGAACCTAACCCTACATCGACAAGGACTGAAGGAACAACAACAAAGACATTCCGGAGCAAGTAGGAGAAAGGAAATAACCAAGATCAGAGCAGAATGAAACAACATCGAGACTAAAGGAATGATTCTAAGGATCAATAAATCCAGGAGTTGGTTCTTTGAAAAGATAAACAAAATCAACAAGTCTTTAAGCAGACTCATCAAGAAAAACAAAAGAGGGCCCAAATAAAATCAGAAATGAAAGAAGAGTGATTACAACTGATACCACAGAAATACAAAGGATTGTAAGAGATTACTATAAAGAACTATATGCCAGGATCTAAGATGGTGTCGGAGTAGGAAGGAGCAGATTTGGCTTTCCTCTGCTCAGAGGAGAGAGTCCTGACCGATCTTTGGAGTGGAAAGGCAAGCAACCAACATATTTCAGCATTTTTGAGAACGGAGGACCAAGGATTGTGGCAGAACCGAAAGAACAAAGAACGGATCCTAGGCGGAGTGCTGCATCAAGGTAGGCTCCCAGGACAGGCGTGTGGTCCCGGGGCTGCAGCCCCAGGCTCGGGGGCCGCGGCTGGGTTTGCCGTAGGGTTAGTGGGAGAGAGCCAGGTCGGCTGCTCCCTCCCCAGCCGAGCAAGGTCTGGGCGGCTCTGGGAGGAGTCCAGGTGCTGGCGGGCGCGCGCACCGGGTGGCGAGCAGCTTTGGAGGCGGTGAACGCCAGAGCCGAGTCGCGCTGCGACCCGGACTCCCAGGGTCAACGTTCTGGCTGGAGCTTTGGCGGTGAGAGAAGCCAGGCCACTGTGGAGAGCGGCGGGCTCGATCGGGAGGAATTTCCCAAGAGGAAGGAGTGAATGGACACAGACACTGTTTGGGGAATTCTCCTGAAGTGATCAGTGGCTCTGTCCTGTCTGCTCCCCAGCTGTGAGCACGCAGGCTGCAGACGTGCGCCCGCCCGCGGGGGCACCGGCGCGCGCGGCAGACGGCCGCGCGAGCAGCAGACGGGCCGGGCCGCTCACGGGAGCACGGGTGGCACTGGTCGGCGGACGGGCGGCGGAGCCAGTGCGAACCCCACGGGCCTAGGAAGAAAAGCCAAACAAGTCATCCTTCAGCCTGCCTCAGCCAGCAAGAGCAGAAAAACCGGTTTGGCCACTTTGAAATCAAGAGACTTTTTAATTTGATTCTATTTTTTTTAACAATTTTTAATTTTTTAAGTTTTATTGTTTTTATTCTCTTTTGATTTCTTTTTCCTCTCTTACCTGATTTCTTGTTTTATTCCTTCCTCCTTCCTGTCCTCCAATTTTATCTCTTCTTCCTGCCTTCGTCTGCCTTTTCTATTTTTTTCTTTTTTAATTTTTTTCCTAAATACCTACAAGTGAGACGAAATCCTGGATCTGTGAAAAGACCAAAGTTGAACCCAAAGAAGGGGCATCACAACAGCTGGGACAGTGAGATAAATGTCACTCTGCTATTACAGAGAACCTGCAAGTTATTGCATATTTGTATTATTATTATTTTTCCAGTGTTCCTACATCTTTTTTTTTTAACAATATTTTTATATCCCTCTTATTTTTGTATAGCCTGCTTTGCTAGGCTGGTTTTATTGTATGACCTGACAGCTTTCCCCTGATATCTCTTTCTATACCGTATTACTAATCTACTGTCCATTAACTCACCTGTGTCCTATCAGCATACTACTCAATGTTCTGTACTCCATATCCTTATTACCTAGATTTCATAGACTCTGCCATATGAATGTTGCCATAATATTATTGTAAATAACTGCTGTTCCATGCAATTGTAATTACTTCACAACACCCCCCCCCCCTCAGATCTTAGCCCATTTCAAAGTTTCCTGAACTCTATTACTGTAGTGGTTAACTCTATTCTCTCACACACTACACCTATTTACTATCCTTTACTCTCACCTTACCCCAGAATCTGACCGCCCACAACCTCTCTGCTTCATAGATCCAACTCACAATCCTTCCTCCCCCAACAAGAGTATTATCTTCTTTCCATCCTTTCTAAAAATCAGCTAGCTGGGTGGAAGACCACGGTTAACACTATACATAGTGAAAGGATCTCCTATATCTTCCCTACTTGCTACTACTGTAAATAGCATAGAATTCTCGGTTGCTGTCTTAAACCATTTTGCCTTCCCCTCCATCTGATGACAAAAAAGAATAGGTGGAGGAGGTGAACACCAGGATACCCACTGGAAGAGGAAATCCAACAACTAAGGAACCACTAACAGATAACAGCAGAAGAAGGTGAAGGAGGGAGTAGTAACCACACAAACCTCAATCCAGGGCTTATCTGGAAATACAACTAAACAGTAGAGACAGTACCCAATACAAACAACTGAACAAGATTTCTTTAAACCTTGTACACACAGAAGAACCAGCCTCAACACAACCTGCCCTCACCAGCACAACAAAATACAGAAGGTGGTGGACAGAGTGACCCACATTTAACCAGCTGGCGGGAAGGAACCACCAAAGAAAGACTCAACAACAATCAAAACCCAAAGGCAAACACAAAGCCAACTTAAACAACAGCCCAAGACCAGCGAGCTTGGGGGGTCAAGGAAACAGCACCACTGAAACTCACTGCTACTCTACTAAAGAAGTTCACATCATAAACCGAGGGAGCCAGAACAGATCAATATAAGAAGCTGAGGTGAACAAGAAGAGTCTCACAAACAATGGGAAGACAAAGAAATACTCCCCAAATGAAAGGAAAGGAGGAAGCCTCAAAAAGAATGCTAAATGAAACAGAGGCAATTCAACTATCAGATATTGAATTCAAAGCAGTGATTGTCAGGAAGCTCAATGAGCTCACAATGAGCTACGAGAAACTACAGGGAAGCTACAATGAACTCAATGAAAACTACATCAGCATAAAAAAGGAACTAGAAACTCTCAACAAGGGCCAAGAGGAAATGAAGAATACAATCTCTGAAATGAAGAACACAGTAGAAGGAATGAAAAGCAGAATCGATGAAGCAGAAGATCGGATCAGCGAGCTAGAGGACAAAATAGAAGAAAACACCCAGAAAGAGCAAGAAAGGGAAAAGAGGCTCAGAAAGAATGAAGAGGGATTAAGAGAAATGCAAGACAATATGAAACGTAATAATATCCGTATAATAGGGATACCAGAAGGAGAAGAAGAAGAACAAGGGATAGAAAACCTAGTTGAACAAGTGATGATGGAAAACTTCCCTAATTTGATGAGACAAAAAGTCACACAAATCCAGGAAACACAGAGAGTCCCAATCAAGAGGAACCCAAGGAGGCCCACCTCAAGACACATCATAATTAAAATGGCAAAATTTCAAGACAAAGAGAGAATCTTAAAGGCAGCAAGGGAGAAGAAGGAAGTAACATACAAGGGGGCCCCAATAAGGCTAACAGCTGACTTCTCAATGGAAACACTCCAAGCCAGAAGAGAATGGCAAGAAATAATCCAAGTAATGAGAACCAGAGGCCTGCAACCACGACTACTTTACCCAGCAAGGCTCTCAATTAAGATAGAAGGCCAAATAAGAAGCTTCTCAGACAAAAGAAGTCTAAAAGAATACACCTCCACTAAACCAGCTCTGCAAGAAATGCTAAAGGGACTGCTTTAAGGAAAGAAAGGAAAAGAGACAGTGAGAGAGGATCACACGTACATAAAAGGCAATGAATAAGTACCTATCAATAATAACCTTAAACGTAAATGGACTAAACGCTCCAATCAAAAGACATAGAATAGCTGATTGGATAAGAAAACATGACCCACACATATGCTGTCTACAAGAGACCCACCTCAGGATAAAAGATCTGCACAGGTTGAAAGTGAAGGGCTGGAAACAAATTTTCCAAGCAAATGGACAGGAGAAAAAAGCCGGGGTAGCAATACTCATATCTGACAAAATAGACTTCCAAAGAAGATCCATAAAGAGAGACCCAGAAGGTCATTTCATAACACTCAAGGGAAGAATTCACCAAGAAGACATAAACATAGTAAATATATATGCACCCAACATAGGAGCACCTAAATACATAAAGAAAATCTTAGAGGACTTCAAGAAAGATATGGACAGCAACACAATTATTGTGGGGGATTTTAACACCCCACTATCAAAAATGGACAGATCTTCCAAACAAAACATCAACAAAGATATTGTGGCATTGAACAATACCCTAGACGAACTGGGCTTTACTGATATTTACAGAACCCTCCATCCCAAAGAAGCTCAATACACATTTTCTTCAAATGTACATGGAACATTTTCAAAGATTGACCACATGATAGGACACAAAACAAGCCTCAACAATTTCAAAAAAATTGAAATCATACCAAGCAATTTCTCGGATCACAAGGGACTGAAACTAGAAACCAACCCCAAGGAAAAAAACCCAAAACACTCAAATTTATGGAGATTAAACAGCATGCTATTAAACAATGAATGGGTCAAGAATGATATTAGGGAAGAAATCAAACGGTTTTTGGAAACATATGAAAACGAACTCACAACAACCCAAAACTTATGGGACACAGCCAAGGCAGTCCTGAGAGGGAAGATCATAGCGATACAGGCCCACCTAAAAAAGTTAGAAACATTTCAAACAAACAACCTGACCCTACATCTACAAGAACTCGAGGAACAACAACAAAGACAGCCCAGAGCAAGCAGAAGGAAGGAAATAACCAAGATCAGAGCAGAATTAAATGACATAGAGACTAAAAGCACAATTCTAAAGATCAATGAATCCAAGAGTTGGTTCTTTGAAAAGATAAACAAAATCGACAAGCCTTTAAGCAGACTCATCAAGAAAAAAAGAGAGAAAACCCGAATAAACACAATCAAAAATGAAAGAGGAGAGATTACAACAGATACCACAGATACAAAGGATTGTAACAAATTACTACAAAGAGCTGTATGCCAAGAAATTTGAAAACCTAGATGAAATGGACAAATTTCTAGAAAAATATAACCTTCCAAAACTCAATAATATGGAAGCAGAAAGCCTGAACAAACCAATAACAGCAAAAGAAATTGAAGCAGTAATCCAAAAACTCCCAACACACAAAAGCCCTGGACCAGATGGTTTCACAGGAGAATTCTACAAAGCATTTAAGGAAGAACTAACACCTATCCTTCACAGATTACTTCAAAAAATCCAAAAAGATGGAAGACTACCAAACTCTTTTTATGAGGCCAACATCATCTTAATCCCAAAACCAAATAAAGACACAACAAAGAAAGAAAACTACAGGCCAATATCGCTGATGAACATTGACGCTAAAATCCTCAACAAGATACTGGCAAACCGCATCCAACAGTACATTAAGAAGATCATACACCATGACCAAGTTGGATTCATTCCAGGTATGCAAGGATGGTACAATATACGCAAATCAGTAAATGTAATACATCACATAAACAAAAGCAAAGACAAAAACCACATGATCATATCAATAGATGCAGAAAAAGCATTTGATAAGGTACAGCACCCATTTATGATAAAAACACTCAGTAAAGTGGGAATAGAGGGAACATTCCTCAACATAATAAAGGCCATATATGAGAAACCTACAACCAACATTATACTCAATGGACAAAAATTAAAATCTTTTCCACTAAGAACAGGAACAAGACAAGGATGTCCACTTTCACCACTTCTATTCAATATAGTACTGGAAGTTCTAGCCACAGCAATCAGACAAGAAAAAGAAATAAAAGGAATCCAAATCGGAAAGGAGGAAACAAAACTGTCACTGTTCGCAGATGACATGATAGTGTACATAGAAAATCCTATAGACTCCACCAAAAAACTGCTTGACCTAATAAATGAATTTGGTAAAACAGCGGGATACAAAGTCAATATCCAGAAATCAAAGGCATTTCTGTACACCAACAATGAAACAGCAGAAGCAGAAATCAAGAAAAAAATCCCATTTGAAATAGCAAAAAGGAAAATAAAATACCTAGGAATAAACCTAACCAAAGAGGTAAAAGACCTGTATTCAGAAAACTACATAACACTGAGGAGAGAAATCAAGGAAGACACAAACAAATGGAAACATATACCGTGTTCATGGATTGGAAGAATTAATATCATTAAAATGTCCATACTACCAAAAGCAATTTACACATTCAATGCAATACCTATTAAAGTACCAATGGCATATTTCACAGACATAGAACAAACACTTCAACAATTTATATGGAACCATAAACGACCCCGAATAGCTGCTGCAATTCTGAGAAAGAAGAGTAAAGTAGGAGGAATCACAATACCTGACACTAAACTATACCACAAGGCCACTGTAATCAAAACAGCCTGGTACTGGCATAAAAACAGGCACATAGACCAATGGAACAGAACAGAGAGCCCAGAAATAAACCCAACCCTCTACGGTCAATTAATATTTGACAAAGGAAGCAGCAACATAAAATGGAATAAAAATAGCCTCTTCAACAAATGGTGTTGGGAGAACTGGACAGCTACGTGCAAAAAAATGAAACTCGAGCACCAACTTACACCTTATAGAAAAATAGATTCAAGGTGGATAAAAGACTTAAATATAAAGCATGACACCATTAAAGTCCTAGAAGAGAACGTAGATAGGAAAATCTCAGATATTTCACGCAGAAACTTTTTTACTGACTTGTCTCCTAGAGCAAGGGACATAAAGGAAAGAATAAACAAATGGGACCTCATCAAAATTAAAAGCTTTTGCACAGCTAAGGAAAACAGTATCAAAATAAAAAGAGAACCAACTGTATGGGAAAACATATTTGCTAATGATACCTCAGACAAGGGTTTAATCTCCAAAATATATAAAGAACTTACACGACTCCACTCTAAGAAGACAAGTAACCCAATTAAAAAATGGGCAAAGGACTTGAACAGACACTTCTCCAAGGAGGACATACAGAAAATCCAAAGACACATGAAGCGATGCTCAATATTGCTAGCCATCAGAGAGATGCAGATTAAAACCACAATGAGATACCACTTCACACCAGTCAGAATGGCCATCATAAACAAAGCAACAAACAACAAGTGTTGGAGAGGATGTGGAGAAAGGGGGTCCCTAGTGCACTGTTGGTGGGACTGCAGACTGGTACAACCATTATGGAAGGCAGTTTGGAACTTCCTCAGAAAACTAAAAATGGATCTACCTTTTGACCCAGCAATTCCATTGCTGGGACTCTATCCTAAGAACACTAAAACACCAATACAAAAGAACCTTTGCACCCCGATGTTCATAGCAGCACAATTTACAATAGCTAGGTGCTGGAAGCAACCTAGATGCCCATCAGTAAATGAATGGATCAAAAAACTATGGTACATTTACACAATGGAATTCTATGCAGCAGAAAGAAAGAAGGAGCTCATACCCTTTGCAACAGCATGGATGGAGCTGGAAAGCATTATGCTAAGTGAAACAAGCCAGGCAGTGAAAGACAAATACCACATGATATCACCTTTAACAGGAATCTAAACAACAAAACAAAACAAAACAAAAAACTAGCAAAATATAACCAAAGACACTGAAATAGGGGATAGTCTGACAGTGGCCAGAGGGGACAGAAGAGAGAATTTCAGGGGGGAATGGGTAGGGATTACAGGAACAAATTTGGAGGACACATGGACAAAACTAGGGGTGGGGGGTAATGGGGGGAAGGGGGGAGGGTTGGGTGGAGGGGCTGGAACGGGAGTAGGGGGTAGAAAACTGTACTTGAACAATGATTGAAATAAAAAAATCATTAAAAAAAACTATATGCCAATAAATTTGAAAACCCAGGTGAAATGGACAAATTTCTAGAAAAATATAATCTCCCAAAACTGAATGAAGAAGAAGCAGAAGTCTTGAGCAGACCAATAGCAGCTGACAAAATTGAGGCAGTAATCAAAAAACTCCTGGCACACAAAAGCCCTGGAATGGATGATTTCACAGGAGAATTTTACAAAACATTTAAGGAATAGCTAACTAGTCCAAAACATTTTGGAGTAGCTATTGCAAAAAATCCAACACAGAAGACTCCCAAACTCTTTTTATGAAGCCAGCATCATCCTGATCCCAAAACCAGATAAAGACACAACAGAGAAAGAAAACTACAGGTCAATATCACTGATGAACATAGACGCTAAAATCCTCAACAAAATATTGGCAAACCACATCTAAAAATACATTAAAAAGATCATACACGATGGCCAAGTGGGATTCATTCCAGGGATGCTAGGATGGTACAATACTCACAAATCAACAAATGTAATACATCACATAAACAAAAGCAAAGACAAAAATCACATGATCATATCAATAGATGTGGAAAAAGCATTTGATAAGGTACAGCACCCACTTATGATAGAAATGCTCAGCAAAGTGGGAATAGAGGGAGCATTCCTCAACATAATAAAGACCACATAGCAGACACCTACAGCCAACATCATACTCAATGGGCAAAAATGAAAAGCTTTCCCACTAAGATCAGGATCAAGACAAGGTTGTCCACTTTCACCACTCCTATCCAACATAGTATTGGAAGTTCTAGCCACAGCAATCAGGCAAGAAAAAGAAATAAAAGGCATCCAAGTTAGAAAGGAGGAAACATAACTGTCATTGTTTGCAGATGACAGGATAATATACATAGAAAATCCTATAGACTCCACCAAAAAACTACTCGACCTAATAAATACATTTTTCAAAACAGCAGGATACAAAGTCAATATTCAGCAATCAAAGACATTTTTGTATACCAACAATGAATATCAGAAACAGAAATCAGAAAAAACATCCCATTTGCTATAGCAATGAGAAAAATAAAATACCTGGGAATAAACCTAACCAAGGAGGTAAAAGACCTGTACTCAGAAAACTGCACAACACTAAAGAAAGAAATTAAGGAAGATACAAACAAATGGAAGCATAGACTGTGTTCATGGATTTGAAGAATTAACATCATCAAAATGTCCATACTACCCAAAGCAATTTATAGATTCAATGTGATCCCCACTAAAGTACCAATGGCATACTTCACAGATCTAGAACACTTCAAAAACTTATATGGAACCATAAATGACCCCAGATAGCTACAACAATTTTGAGAAACAACAACAAAGTAGGAGGTATCACAATACCTGATATCAAACTGTATTCCAAGGCCACTATAACCAAAACAGCCTGGTACTGGCATAAGAACAGACACGTAGACCAACAGACTAGAACAGAGAACCCAGAAATAAACCCAAGTCTCTATGGTCAATTTATTTTCGACAGAAGGGGCAGCAACCTAAAATGGAGTAAAAATAGCCTCTTCAACAAATGGTGTTGGGAGATCTGGACAGCTATATGCAAAAAAATGTAACTTGATCCTCAACTTACAGCATACACAAAAATAGGTTCAAGGTGGGTAAAAGACTTAAATATAAGTCATGACACCATAAAAGTCCTTCAGGAGAACCTAGGCAGGAAAATCTCCGATATTCCACTTAGCAATATTTTCACCGAAATGTCCCCCAGAGCAAGGGGCATAAAAGAGAGAATAAACAAATGGGATCTCATCAAATTAAAAAGCTTCTGCATAGCTAAAGAAAGCAGCATTAAAATGAAAAGAGAACCAACCATATGGGAAAACATATTTGCCAATGATACTTCAGACAAGGGTTTGATCTCCAAAATATGTAAAGAACTCACATGACTCCATCTAGGAAGACAAAAAAAGTGAATTAAGAAATGGGCAAAGGACTTGAACAGGCACTTCTTCAAGGAGGACACACAAAGGGTCCAAAGACATATGAAAAGATGCTCAGCTTTACTAGCCATCAGAGAGATGCAAATTAAAACCACAATGAGATACGTCTTCACACCGGTAAGAATGGCCATCATAAACAAATCAACAAACAACAAGTGTTGGAGAGGATGTGGAGTAAAGGGAATCCTAGTGCATTGTTGGTGGGATTGCAGACTGGTGCAGCCAATACTGAAATTCCATACAGAAAACTAAAAATGGAACTGCTTTTTGACCCAGCGATTCCACTGTTAGGATTATATCCTGAGAATCCTGAAACACTAATTCATAAGAATCTATGCACCTCAATATTCATAGCAGCACAATTTGCAATAGCCAAGTGTTGGAAGCAACATAAGTGCCCATCAGTAAGTGAATGGATCAAAATACTATGGTACATTTACACAATGGAATTCTATGCAGCAGAAAGAAAGAAGGAGCTCCTATCCTTTGTGACAGCATAGATGGAACTGGAGAGCATTATGCTAAGTGAAATAAGCCAGGCAGTGAAAGACAAATAGCATATTATCTCACCTATAAGTGGAACCTAATCAACAAAACAAACAAGAAAGCAAAATTTAACCAGAAACATAGAAATTATGAACAAACAGACAATAACCATAGGGGAGGTGTGAGGGCATAAGGAGGGAAAAGGATGAAGGATTTTTAGGAACAACTATAAAGGATGCATGGACAAAACAAAGGGAGGGTGGCATCTGGGTAGGGGGGTAAGGATGGCTGGGGTCGGGGGGAAAGGCAGACAAATGTACTTGAACAACAATAAAATAAAAAAGAAAATGAAAAAAAAGAGGAATCAGAATATACAAGAAATAGGAAAATTATTATCAAAATGAAAACAAGCACCAATTTATAGTTCCCTGAGTAGATTACATGATGAAGCCCTACTTTATTTGCCAGAAAGAGAAAAATCTTATCCCACCAATTTTTCAGAAATTATCAAGTATGGCAACAGAAAAAATCAAATGACCAGAAACCGACAGAACACCAATAGAAACAGATGCATAAATGGTCCATATACTGAAGTTATAATACAATGGAATTAAACTATGATTCATAGTTTTAAGAATACTGAGGAAAGATAGAGAACATAGTTAAAACAAATGGAACATTCATCAGAAAAGTGGAATCTATGAAAAAGAGTACACTGAAATTAAGAAGAGTCAATTTACATAAAGACACAGAAGTGGGAAGATTTGGGTTGGGAAAAAGATATTTACAGTTAATGTATCTGATAAAAATGTGAAAAGAAAGGCATCTCAAAAAAAGTGCAAGTCTCAGAGGAACTTTATAAAAGAAAGTATCCAATGGCTAATAAACATACCAGTGTGGCTAAAATGAAAATAGGCAGATAATACCAACTGTTGGCAAAAATATGAAGTAACAGAAACCTTATATTCTTTAATTGAGAGCATAATGTGGTACGACTTCTTTGGTAAAGCGTTAGGTAGCATCTATAAAATCTGAAAATACACATAGCCTATAGGTCTACCGATTCCACTTCTGGGTAGTTGTCCAAGAGAAATGTAGTATGTAAGTATATTCACCAAAAGACATGTCAAAGAATGTTCACAGCAGGGCTATTCATAATTTCCCCCATCAACAAATCCAGATTCCTATCAAAAGTTGCAAATGGGTAAATTGTGGTGAGTTCATATTATGGACATTATATAGCAGTGATAATGAACAAATTATTGTTGTTGAGCAATGGTTTGGATGAATTTCACAACATAGAATGTTGGGCAAAAGAGGCAAGATAGCAGAGTTCATGTAGTATGATTCCATTCATGTGAAGGTGAAGAGCAAACATAAACAACTAACGGTGTTAGAAATTAGAATGGTGGTTACTTAGGTTGGTATGGTAGGTGTGGGATTGGTGACTGCCAGTGTGGTATAAACCAGACTGGATACCAGTGCTATTGTTTTTAATCGGAGTGATAGTTCACATGTTACTTGGATTTGTCAAAATTCACCATGCTATACACTTGCTGTTTGTGTAGTTCCCAGTACATATTACATGTTAATTAACTTTGACAATAACTGTGTGTCCCCTGGCCAGGTAGCTAGTCAATTAGAGTGTTGTCCCAATATGCCAAGGTTGCTGATTTGATCTCTGGTCAGGGTACATACAAGAAGCAACCAATGAATGCATAAATAAGTAGAACAACAAATCAATATCTTTCTCCCCCTCAAATCAAGAAATAAAAAATAAAAAAAATAATTGTGTGTGTGAATAAAGCTGTTAATTTTTATTCTGAAGACTCTATCTATTGACTTGGAATCTATTCAGAATTCCATGAGCATTTAAAAATATATAACTTTCATGAAACTGTTCTACTGACTGGTTCCAATAATAGCTCTTTTTAAAAAGAACCATGTCTGGGAGGACAATTAAGGGCACTAATGATTTTCATGGTCATCTGGGTGCACTTACCATGTTTTCTATTTGTATTTTACCTTGGAGAAAAGTTTCTGTCTCTAAAATTAGTAATTAGAATTCTCCAGCTATTATAATAATATAGAAGATTAAGAACATGGGTTCTAGAGACAAAATTGCCTACATCTACATTTCTGGCTCTTTTATTTACTAGCTAGAAATATGCCTTGGTTTCCTCATCTGTAAAAGAGGGATAAGTTTATTATTAGGACTAAATAAATGCTATTAAAGAATAAATAGGAAAGAACACATGAAAAATAGAAAATCTCTTAAAATACTGTGGCTGGTAACTACTTTCTTCTCCTTTGTATCATTGTAAACATTTCTTCATGAGAAATTCAATACAGGACTTATTTTTTAGACAATATTAATGTTTCAATCAATCAGCATTGGTGAAGTGGTCTGTCTGTTCTTGGGTGCCTTAGACCTTGATGCTTACTTTTGATCTTTGGAAATGACAGCACATAAAAATAGTTTCTTCCTATTTAAGCATGTTCCTTCTTCATCAAATAAGTGTTCTGGTCCATTAGCTTTCTCTTCTATGAGATTCTTCAGCTCAGCTGTTATGCCTTTCACATTCTAAAAAGAAAAATGCCTGAATTTCTAAATCCAATCATTATTATACAGATAAAGTTAGTAATGACATTAATTCCTTCAATACTTGGGCTATCAGACAAAACAATTAAACCTGGCTTTCTCTAGATTTATGATATGCAAACAAAGTTTCTTTTTTTTGTAAAAAAAAATTTTCGTTTATTTCTTAAATATTTCCCAAAAGAACATAAATTGCTATGTAGAATTGCTACAATGTAGCCCCACCCACTTGAAAAATTTGAAAAGCTCTATTAAAATTTTTAAGAAAAAATTAAAATATCTGTTTGAAGAGATCAGAAAGCTGTGGTGGAAGCCAGGACCTAAGGAACTAAGATCCCAGGGAAGATGAGGGTATCGAGATGTAGACTAGACACTTGCCAATAGTATTTGTTCCTCTTAAGGCATTTGTCAAGCCATTCAGGAATACTAAGAAGCCAAGCATAAAGTGGCTGAAATTACAGTGAAATGTACTGGGGAGATCAACATTGGAATACAAGACCAGCAATAGAGAAGGGGAGCCATAAGAAATCCCCAGGCATCTTGGTGGAACTTTTGAAGGGTGACACCATAGAAACTGGGGAAAAAAATCAGAATAGACTGAATCTTATAAAGATTGCAAATCAGCCTCAGTTCTGCTCAATTCCCTAGTGGATTGAAATGTATGATTTATCTACCACTATATAATAGTTTATCCCAAAACATAATGGCTTAAAGAAATAAACATTTATTGTTTCAAGTTTTCTGTGGGTCAAGTAGGAAGCAGTATAGTTGGAGGGTTTTGACTAAGGATCTTTCATGGGTTGCAGTCAGGATAATGACTTGGCAGGGGCTATACTCATGTGAAGGCATGACTGGGGCTGGAAGTTCTGCCTCCAAAATGGCTTACTCACATGGCTGTTGGCAGGGTGCTTCACCATGTGGAACTCTGCATAGCTTGCTCAATGTTCTCAACTATCCTGTTTTTGCCATGCTATCATGGCTTGCCCCAGAGCAACCAATCCAAGAGAAAGCAAGGAAGCTATGATGTCTTTTATGATCTAATTACATACTGTCACTTTTATTATATTCTATCTGCTGTCACTAAGCATAGCCTAAGAAAGAGAATTAGGCTACACCTTTTTAAAGGAAGGAGTATTAAAGTATATGTAGGCATGTTTTAAAACCATCAAGAGAAGCTGTGTCCCTTGCTGCCTGCCAGAATATAGGGTGAACCCACTGTGATGGAAGGTAACATCATTTAGGGCCTCTACAATTTTCAATACACAATGTCCAAGATTCAAATTTTTTTAAAAAAGCAGGTACAATTAAGAAATAGGACCAAGGTGAAAAACTGCAAATAGAAATAGAGCTCAAAGTAACCCAAAGTCCTGAGAATGGATCAGAAAATAAATGATAAAATGTTTAACATAGGAATGACAAAAGGAAGAATTTCACTAGAGAACTTGAATCTATAAAAAGGAATCCAATGGAACTCAATACATGGGCTTAACAGCCACTTGGATCTAGCTAAAGAGAGGATTAACAAACTGGAAAAGAGGCAGTAGAAAATACCCCGACCACAACATGGAGAACAGAAAAGGTGGAGAGTACAGAGAAGCATGTAATTAGAATATTAAAAGGGGAGAAAAGATAGGATGGTGCAGAAGCAGTATCTGAAGAGATAATGGCTAACAATTTTCCAAAGACAATGAAAGATGTCAAGCCACAGAATCAAGGGCTATGAGCCCAAAGCAGGGTAAATTAAAAAGCAAAACAAAACAGTCCGTAACTAGCATCATACTAATGAAAAGCAAAGATAAGAAGAAGATCTTAAAAGGAGCTAGAGAAATACAGACACGATCCTCACAGAAGCAACAGAAAACTGATGTCTAACTTTTGAAAGAAAGTATAGACGTCAGAAGACAACATACTGACACTGAAAGTGCTGAAAAACAGTAACTGTCAATCTACAATTCAATACTCATGTTAAAATATCCTGTAAAAATGAAGACAAAATGAAGACAAAATGAAGGTATTTCCAGACAAATAACTGACAGAACTTAACCTGAGAAGACCTAAATAAAGAAATAACGAATGGAGTTCTTCAGGCAGAAGCAAAATTATCCCAGATGGAAAGATGAAAATACAGGAAGAAATGAAAAATAATGGAAATGGTAAATATTTGGGTAACTCTAAGTGACTAATGAGTTTATGAAAAAGTGGTATTATTTTGTGATATTTAAAATAATGTAAAATTAAAGTGCATGAAAATACAAAAGATATGGGGGAGTAAATGGAGTAAAAATGTTCTAAGGCCAAACACTGCCTACAAAATGGTAAAAGCAAAAATTAATATTATACTCTAATATTAGAACCAAGAATCCATACCATAATCTTTAAGATAACTTCTTTTTTTAAAGATTTTATTTATTTATTTTTAGAGAGTGGAAGGAAGGGAGAGAGAGAAACATCAATGTGTGGTTGCCTTTCATGTGGCCCCCACTGGGGACCTGGCCCGCAACCCGGGCATGTGCCCTGACTGGGAATCGAACCTGCAATGCTTTGATTCGCAGCCTGCGCTCAATCCACTGAGCTACACCAGCCAGGGCCAAGAGAACTTCTAAAGGAACAATGAAAGATGTTTAGTTAACAAGATAATGGGGAAAGGAAAAAGAAGATCCACAAGAATTCTAAAATAGACAGACAGACGTATATAAGGACAAAGGACCATAAAAATAGATGGGACAAATAGAAAACAAGTAGTAAGACTATAGTTATGAACTCACATACATCAGTAAGATTATATAAAACACACGTGATTTAAAATTTCTAGTTTATAGGTAATTATTTTCTAATTGAATTAAAAATACATGTTCAGCCTAATAATAAAACTAGCACTCACATAGCCACCACACATTTTAAATTATCAGCAGTTCAGAAATTTGTGTGCCTTATCCTATATCATAAATCTTCTCTAAAATTAGCATTTTTAGTATTAATTTTCTTGTTTTCTCTCTGAATTCCTAAGTTATATAAATATATATATTTTTTTCCCTTTTTTCCTGGGAAAATTTTTGAACTTCATTGGAATGGAATCATACTGTTCTTTCATGTCTGCTTTTCAATGCCTTGTGGGAGTTACTCATATTGTATGTGACTGTACTTCCACTTTCATTAACATACAGAACCCTACTATATGGACCTGCTGCAATTTTTCTTTTCAATTGTAGATGGACATTTTTTCCTTCCAATGTTTGGCTTTATGGAAAATGCTCCGAATAAACATTCCTATACATATATCTTATTGCACATGTGTACTTATCTCTAGCTGGGGTATATATCAAGGGATGAGGCTACCAGGTAAAAGGATACTCAGATCTTCAAAATTTCTAGACAAAACCTTATTTTTTTCTAAAATACTATACCAATTTACTCACCCAATGACAAAATATTCAATAAAACCAATTCCTTTTATTTCCAAACCACACCAATACCTGGTAAGGTTTTATTTTAGGGTGTTTTACTTTTCCTTACCTGTTATGAAATAGTAATTTTGCTGTGGTTTTAATTTGCATTTCCCTGATTACTAATGAAGATGAGCACCTTTTCATATATTTATTGGCCATTTGACTTCCTCTTTTGTGAAGCAGATGTACAAGTCTTTTGCCCATTTTTCTTTTGTATTATCTGGTTTTACTCATTGATATTTGAAGTTCTTTATAAACATTCTGGGACTAGTCCACTACAGGTTATGTGTGCTGTGATTATCTTCTCCCACTCGATGGCCTGTCTTCTCACTATCTTTATTGTGCCTTTTGAGAAAAGAAGTTTCTAATTTTAATGTGGTAAAACTGATCATTTTTTTCTTTTGTTGCAAGGGTATTTGCATCTTAAGAAATCTTTCCTTATCTGAAGTTCATGACAGTATTTTATATTACCATCTAAAAGCTTCAGAATTTTCCTTTAGAGAATTCTTTAATCCATGAGACTGATTTTTATGTATAGCCTGGCACTGGGATCCAATTTCTGTCATATTTCACCCAAAATGAATAGCAAATTAACAACACCATTTACTGAAAGTCAATTATTTCCTAAATGATCTGCCAAACAGTCTCCATCACATATCACAACATATCACAAATACATACATGTATAGGTTTCTGGGCTCTGCTACACTTCTCTACTTGGCAATATCACATTATCCCATACTTGCCAATATTACATTATCCTAATTACTGCGTTTTTTTTTATGTTTTGACCTCTGATGGCAAATTCCTTCCATTTTCTTTCTCTACTTAAAGAATATCTTGGCCTTTTAAACTATTACATTTACATATACACTTAAAAATCAAATCAGCTTGTCAAGTCCCATAAAACTACACACTGAAAAACTGGCTGAAATGGTTCTGTATAAATTAAACAAAAGTAGCCCTGGCTGGTGTGGCTCAGTGTACTGAGAGTTGGCCTGCGAACCAAAGGGTTGCTGGTTCAATTCCCAGTCAGCACACATGCCTGGGTTGCAGGCCAGGTCCCTAGTAAGGGGCATGTGAGAGGCATCCACACATTGATGTTTCTCTCCCTCTCTTTCTACTTCCCTTCCCCTCTCTCTAAAAATAAATAAATAAAATCTTAAACAAAAAGAATGGAAACAATTTAAGTGCCTAAAATAGAGGGTTTGACATTCACATAATGGAACACTATGGCCTTTAAAAAATATTAGGTAGATCCCAATGTGCAGATTCCCAATCACTTAAGAATAGTAGAAATATTAATTCTTCTTTCTTTTTGAATCCTTTTATTTTGGTTTTCTGTCATTTTTTTCTTTTTGCATTAGGCAAGATATACAGTATAATAGTGTGATGTTAAAGTGGTAAGAGTAAGCATCCTTTTATTTTATATCCTAAAGGAATATTTCCAATATTTCAACATCAGATTTGTTTTAGGGTTTTTGTAGATGGTGTCATCCCCCACTCCTCTAGTTTCCAAAGGCTTTATGCTTTAGAAAAGATCAATCCTATTGCTTCTAAGTCAATGGAATGAAGAGCTGTGTCCAAGGACACATCCAAGTGGAGCCAAAGGGGACTGATGCTTTGTCTGCATCTTACTCATATAGATCCAGTCAAAAGCACAAGGCCTGTAGTCAACCAGTTCTTGGGCTTAAACCATAGGTACTTTTTACTCACTCACTGCTGTGAATGACATTCCTGCCTACTTGAATGCAAAAGTCTCTGCAAATGATGTCTGGCTTAAAATCTGCTGGATTGGTCTCCCCAAGCATCATTCTCCCCTTCATCACATTCAGCCCCTGACCATCACTACCACAGGCCCTGAGTTCATGTACTTCACCAGTCTGAGATAGAATGGGTGGTCGTTCAGGTCAATGTAGTGTGGCCTCAGGAGCTCCTCAGAAGCTAAAGTAACTTCATAGTCATGAGGTGGATTCTGCTCAAAGCACTTGATTTCATCCACCAGACTGTACCATTTGTTCCATGTTGGCCATGGCCCAAATAATGAGCCAGTGGCATCTGTGCTGGGCTGCTGAGCCAGACCAGAGCTGGAGCAGAGACCTATAAGGACCACCAGAGTCAAGAGTTGCCCGCCAAAGAGCTGTAGGTGGTTGTTTGTTTTTTTTTTAAAGATTTTATTTATTTATTTTTAGAGAGGGAAGGGGGCGGGGAGAAAGAGAGAGAGAGAAACATCCATGTGCAGTTGCTGGGGGCTGTGGCCTGCAACCCAGGCATGTGCCCTGACTGGGAATCGAACCTGCGACACTTTGGTTTGCAGCCTGCGCTCAATCCACTGAGCTACGCCAGCTAGGGCAGTGGTTGTTTTTTTTTTTTTAAAGATTTTCTTTCTTTCTTTCTTTCTTTCTTTCTTTCTTTCTTTCTTTCTTTCTTTCTTTCTTTCTTTCCTTCTCTTTTTTTCTTTCTTTCTTTCTTGAGACTGGGGAAGGAAGAAAGAAAGAGAACAAAAGAAACATCTATTGGTTGTCTCTTATACATGTGGTTCTCAGGACCCATAACCTAGGCATGTGCCCTGACTGGGAATTGAACCTGTGACCTTTTGGTTTACAGGCTGGTGCTCATTCTACTGTGCCACACCAACCAGGGCATGGTGTTTATCTTTCATTTTATTGTAAGCTGACGATTCTTCTCCTGGCAAATTATTTTTTTGTTGGTTGAACCAATCTTGCAGCATTTCTTGGACAAGCTCGGCTTTTGTGGATTGCTGATTTTGGTTCACTAGTATTTTATTTAAGACACCTGCATTTATTTCACGGATAAAAGTGGACTGAAAGTGGACTGTAATTTTCATTTCTGTAAAATTTAAAAATTTTCATATTGGTGTATCACAGTTATACTAGATTTCAGGATCTGATTTCATAAAATGAATTGAAGAACATTCCCTCTTTTTTTATTCTTTGGAATATGGTAAGTCCTCATGTAACACCGTCAATAGGTACTGTGATTTTAAGGGAAGAAACTGTAAGAAAATCAATTTTACCATAGGCCAATTGATATAAACAAGAATTAAATTCTCACAGCATCTCATTGACATTAGAAGAAAACAAGGTTAAACAAAATGACATTATTCAAGGACCTGCTACAGTTTGTTTAAAACTGCTGATGTTTCTTCAGCAGTTTTATAAAACTCACCATTGAACTCTTCGTCAGAGTCAAGTTACACACTTGTGACACCTATTCTCACACTCACCATGGGCTGAGAGTGCTGCCTGAAACAGTTTCATAAATTGTACGTTCTTTATTCACTTTGGTGGAGCCAAGGGGGATGGTTCATATCATAGATATAAGCCATTGATAAATTTGATGTATTAGTCAGTAGATGCAATTTTAATGGTGTTGTCTTCACTTTTTCACTTCTGTCATCAGTATTTTTCATTTTTGTCTCCTTGAGTTTTAGCATAGGCATCAACAACTGGAAACAATAAAGACTCAAGGAAATGTGACTCATCTTCACCAAAAAAATAAATGCCTTCTTTATAGCAGCTTCATGGATTAAAACTAAAATATGGGCCTCAATATCACAAAATATTAAGTTTTTTTCCCCAAAGAGTCAAAACTTCATGTATATTCCCAAACATCAAGAATCTACTGCAAATGGTATAGATCAGGGATGCCCAATCTTCTGGTGTCTCTGGGCCACACTGGAAGAAAAGTTGTCTTGGCCCACACATTAAATAAAAACACTAACAAAAACTGATGAGCAAAAAAAAGGTCCATGCATAATTTTCGTGGTGTATGCCACCACAGATAAGCAAAAAGTTCCTCACATAATAACCCTAATTATGCAGCGGTCCTTTTGATAATCTTTTAAAATTGTCAAGCAGGTCCCAAGTTTGTGATCACTAATATAGAAAATATACATATCTAAGTAATATCACTGATTTAAAAAAACTTTATTATAAAAGTAAAAGGGCAACATAAAACTACTGGGATGTTTGACACTGAATTTGAGAAACTAGTGCATCAATACCTGGTTTGTTAGAAGTACTTGCAGTTCTCAGTGAGTTCTCAAGGTATCAGATATTTTGGCTCCAATTTTACTCTTAATGTCTTTCATTCTTGAAAATAGTTGCTTGCAAATGTAGGTGCTGCCAAATAGCAATGACATGAATAAGGCATGATTGTGAAGCAAGGGATATTTGTCTCTGGAAAGACAGGACCTATAAAAGTCCAGTAAAGAGACACAATCAAATTTTTATGTTGCATGTCAGGTTGCAGCTCTGTGCATTCCATTAGAAAACTGGCAGGTAACATATTTTTGTTGACTGAAAATGGAGTCACAAATATAGCAAAATATTATTTTCCCAGAAATCTTGAAGTCTGTTTTCAAATTTTGTATCAAATCAAAAAGCAAGGCTGCATATTTTTTGCTGTTCACAGGACTGTGTTTAGCCAATGGTTAGGTTAGCCAGCAAAATACATAAAATTGTTTGCCATAATTTCAGATTCATTTGGAACATTGTTATGGTTTGAAACATGGTACTGATAAGGTTTTCACCTTGAAAATACATGTTTAACTCATTTAAATGAGCAGTTAAATCCACTAAAAATGCTAAATCTGTAAGCCAGTTTTCATCGTCAAGTTCAGGCACAATTTGTTTTTTGATACCATAAATGACTTGATGACATGTCGCAAATCATAAAATCTTTTCAACATCTGGCCTCAACTTAGCCATCATACTTCTGAAAAGTAAATGATGTTGCCATAGTCAGCATCACTTCTATGGAATTCCTGAAGTGGCGATGATTCAATCCTTTGGCTCTTAGGAAATTCAGTCTTGATGATGATTTGCATGACATTATCCATTTTTAAAACTTTTGTGCATAAATTGTCTTGATGTTCCATGTAATGATACTTCATCGAATGTGAGTTTTGGTGGCAATTGCATTGTCTCCTATTAATTTTACAAGTCCCTTTCTTTTACCTACCATGGCTAGGCCACCATCAGTAACTCTATCAGATATGTTGACAATGGACAAAGAAAATCACTTGAACATATTTTTTACTGCTTCATATAAATCTCTTGATTTAGCTGTATCTTTTAATGGCATTAAAGAAGCCATTTCTTCAGTGACATTATATTCATCATCAATACCTCTAATAAGAATGGTAGGTTAAGTCGTAGCTGTAGCACCGGTGCTATCATCTATCGCCAAAGCATAAAATTTAAAATTAGCAGCTTTCCTCTCCAAAGTTCTTTCAATAGATTTTCTAATTTCTTCAAATTTTTCTGGCTATAATCTGGTTAGACAAGCTGATTTTAGACATATCCACCCTTTTTTTCAGGGCAAATTATATCTGCCACACTTTCTATACATTGCTTAATAAACTTACTATCACTAAGTGGTTTTGATTTTTTTTTTGCTATTAAATATACTACCACATAATTAGTTTTACAATGGAGTCCACCTGAGTTGTAACTTCTTAAGAAATTTTTGTTAAGACAGACTTTCTTCAGTTCCACCATTTTGTCCTTACAACACAAATCTTCATATGCATTGAATTTGGCAGCATGTTTTTGCATATAATGCCTTTTCCAATTATAGTCTTCGAAAACTTGCACCAAATTCCCCACAAATTAAGCATAGTGTCTTACTATTAGCCTCAACAAAAAACTAGTCACTTGTAATTTTTCTTTTTTGGGGTTCTTTTTTCTTTTGCGGCATTCTAGATGTTAGGCTGGGATTTAAAAAATAATAGATAAGGGACTTTATTTACTTTTATCATGAAAATTGTAGTAGACCATTCTACATGGCATGGGCCCAGCTTCCACTCAGAGATGCACAGGACCCACGCCCACGGATAGGTTCTCCTGTGGGGAATCAGGCCTGCAATGTACCTAGGCCGCTATGAATCTTACTTTTTGCTAAAACTCCCCCACCCTGAACTGAGGACATTTACTGCAAAGCAACTTCCTAAAATCCATGCTAAACCTTCCAAGGATGAGTGTAACAGGTCCAACTACTTTTGCCTTTTCATTTGCAAATATCCCTCTTCTGTGATATGATTAGCAACATTGGCTCCTTTGTGTTCTGTAAAAGGTAACCACCTAAAGTGAGCCTGTGCATAGTAAATGAGGACCATCATGTACTGGGCAGAGAAACCCAATAAAGGCCTGTCATGGCAGAGGCAGGGACTTTTTGCTCCCCTTGAGAGAAAAGCCATGCTGTCCCTTTTCCTCCACCAGACTCAGTAGTCTGTATGAATGTCTCATTTCATCCACAATGATGCGGACACTGCAGGCTGGTGTTTGCATCAGAAAATTAATTGACAGGAAAATAAAAAGCAAGGTTTGGGCTTTTTATAGTTCACAAATTTACCCCATTGTCCAATATATCCTTTAGAGTTTTTCTTCTTTTCATCTGGAATCTAATCAGGAATCATGTTTGCATTTAGTTGTCACATCTGTATCTTCTTTAATATAGGACTGTTTCCCAGCCTTCTTTTTTCCTGTCTTCATTATTGTTGACATTTTTGAAGAATTTGGATGCCCTTTTTTAAAAATAAACTTTTGTGTTGACATTTAATACACATAAACAAAGATGCATGAATTACTTATAAGTGTACCTTTGAATATATGTCACAGAATGAACACATCTACATGACTAGCACCCTGATGAAACAGAACATTGTCAGCATCCCAGAAGCTCCCCCTTGTGCACCTCTGAGTACTACTCACCTACTCCTTTCTCCTACAGGTAGCCACATCCTGACTTCTGGCCCCATCAACTAGTTTTGCCTATGTTGGGCTTTCATACCAATGCAATCTGCAATATGTATTTATTTGGTGCTGCGTCTGTCACTCAACATTGTGCTTGTGAAGTTCATCTCTGTTGCTTATAGTTGGAGTTTGTTCATTTTCATTACTGTAGCATATTCTCTGTATGACTGCATGACAACCTGTTTATCCATCCTACTGCTGATGGATATGTGGTTTGTTCCAATCTTGGCTTCTACAGTACTGTATCCTGGTCATACTTGCATGCAATTCTGATGGGTAAATAAATGGTTAGGAGTGGAATTGTTGGGTCATAGAGTATCTTCAACATTAATAGATAATACCAAACTGTTTACCAGTAGCTTTACCAGTTTTTCCTCCCACCAGCAGTGTATGAATAAGAGTCTTTCTTGCTCTACATCCTCACCAGCACTCGCCAGTTTCTCTGATTTTAGCCACTCTGGTGGAGGTCCTTTACATAGCTTTAATTTTTGACTCCCTAATTTTATTTGCATTTTCATGGTTGAGTGTCTTTTCTTAGTCTGTTGGCCATCTGGATTTGTTCTTTTGTGAAGAGCCTGTTGAAGTTCTTGCATATTTTTTTACTGAGTGGTCTGTTTTTGTTTTGCTTTCTTACTGACTTTTAGGAGCTCTTTATAATCAGGCTACCAGCCCTGTTAGTTATATGTGAGGCTAATACCTTTTCCCTCTCTGGTCTTGCTTTCTAACTATGAAATTGCCATTTTTATAGATAAGAATGGTCAAATGCTGGCAATTTCATATGGTTCAACCTAGTATGCAATAGTCTTTTCCTTTGTTAGGTTCATGCTTTTTGTGTTCTATTTAGGATACTTTCTCCTACTTCTGAGGTCATGAAATTAGTCTGTATTATTTCCTAAATAAAGTGTTGTTAGGTTTTCAAATTTATGTTTTATAATCCATGTTAAATTAATTTTTGTGTGTATTCTGTGAGGTAGGGTTCATTTAAAAATAGATATCTAATAGTGTAAGCACTTTAAGAAACAGTTTTATTAAGATATAATTTATATACCATAAAATCACCTCTTAAAAGTGTACAGTTCACTTACTTTTAGAAAATTTACAGAGCCATATAAGTATCACTATAATCTGGTTTTAGAACCTTTTCATCACCCTCCAAGGCCCATCAAGCTCACTTGCTTCGCAATACCTGCTCTTAAACCAACGACCAGGACTCTACTTTCTCTCCTTACAGACTTGCCTTTTCTAGATGTTTCATCTAATTAGAATTATATGATATGTAGACTTTTGTATGTGGCTTCTTTCACTTAGCATGTTGTTTTGGGGGTTCATACATACTGTAACATGGATCAGTATTTGTTTCCTTTTTATTGATGAGTTAAATTGCATTGTATAGCTAGACTCCAGTTTCTTTCTCCATTCACAAGCTGATGTCCATTTGGATTATTTTGACATCTTGGCTGTAACAATAAAGCTGCTGTGGACACTTGTGTAGGAGGAGTCTTGGTGTTGATAGGTGGTTTTTGTTTCCTGAGTAGAGACTTGGATTGGAATTGCAAGGTTGTATGATAATACTTTGTATAATTTTATTTTTCAAATTTCTATTTGTAAATTGACTTTATTCTTTTGGTATATAGTTCTATGAATTTTTTAACAAATGTGTAGACTTGGTAGCCACCAGTACCATCAGGATACAGAATAGATCCAACTCTGCCCACCTCCTCCAAATGTTTTCCGTGTGTTGATCCCTTTGTAGACCCACCTTCTGTAGACTGGTTTCTTTCACTTAGTATAGTGAAAGATTGAAGTCCATCTTAGTTGTTGTGTATCTGCAGTTCATTCCTTGTAATTCTGAGCAGAATTCCATCCTGTGGATGCACCACTGTGCATTTATTCACCCACTTGAGGATATTTAGATTGTTTCCAGGTCTTAGTAATTATGAACTAGGGTTACTGCAAATATTTGCGTATGGTGTTTTGTGTGAACACAAGGCTTAATTTCTCCAAGGTAAATGTCTAGGATTGGAGTTCCTGGGGCATATAGTGAGTGTATGTTTAGCTTTATAAGTTACTTGTTGAAGATTTTTTCAGAGTGGTTTACTCCATCGTTAATTGCCATCAGCAATATATAAACATTCCAGTTGTTTCTCCCCTTTATCAGCACTCTGAAAAAGTGCTGATAAGTACTTAATATTGTGAGTATTTTTCATTTTTGTCATATTGCTAGGTGTGCAGTGACCTCTTATGGTTTTAATTTGCATTTTCTAAACAGCTAGTGATCTTGAATATTTTATCATACATATATTTACCAGCCCAGGACCTTGGGGGTATCTGCAAAGGAAGTGTCAGATATCCTCTCTGAACTGAACACAATTTTTGGAAAGGCCTTCTATTCCCTATGCTCTACAGTGTTGTTTTTGTCATAAATTTTGTCCATATGTGTGAATCTATTTCTGAACCCTTCACTCTTTATTTGTCTGCTCTTCCTTATGGCAATATTCTACTGTCTTAACCACCATAGCTTTCTAAGAGCATTGGTCTTATAACACAAGTCTTCCTGCTTGTTTTTTTTCCTCAGGACTTTTCATGGAAAGGGAATTATATAGTATATGATCTTTCATGATTGGCTTTTTCCGCTTAGCATAAGGGTCAAGGTTTATCCATGTTTTAACATTAATCAAAACTTCATTTATTTCCATAGAAACCCTTGTTATTAGCCCTGGCCTATGTGGCTCAGTGGATTGAGTGCTGGCCTGTGAACCTAATAGTTGCTGGTTTGATTCCCAGTTAGCGTACATGCCTGTGTTGTGGGTCAGGTCCCTCCCTAATAGGGGGTGTGCAAGAGGCAAATACACATTGATGTTTCTCTCCCTCCCTTTCTCTGTTCCTGCCCCTTCCTCTAAAAATAAATAATAAAGTCTTTTAAAAAACCCGAAACCCCCTTATTAAATGCCTGATTACGCACACCATTGTTAAAAAAGAAATAGGCCCAAAATGAAGTCATGTGTGCTAAGCCCACATCACCAAACCAAAGCTTAATACCTACCTAACTGTAGTTTCAACCTCCCCCAGGAATGCGATCTTAACCAGTCTGGAATTATCTGGTCAGCACTAGTGAGGTTATTTGCCTGATAGACCTTCACCTTCCTCCAAAGCAAGGTGACCTTGCCTGAAACAATTCACTCTTTGCTAGAATAACTTCATTTCCCTGCTTCGTTCTGCCTATAAAAAAACTTAAATTTTGTACAGCTCCTCAGAGCTCCTTTCTGTTTGCTAGGTGGGATGCTGCCCAATTCATGGATCATTGAATAAACCCAATTAGGCCTTCAAAAAAAAGCTTCATTTATTTTTATGGCTGAATAATATTTCACTGTATGGGTAGACCATCAGTTGATGGACCTTTGGGTTGTTTCCATATTTCGGCTCTTACAAATAATGCTGTTGTGAGTATCAGTGTACAAATTTTTGTGTGGACATATGTTTTCATTTCTACTGGATATATACCTAGGAGAAGAATCATTGGTAACTCATATGGTAATTCTCTTTTTAACATTTTGAAGAACTGCCAGGGTGTTTTCTACAGTGGCTACACCATTTTACATCCCACTAGTAGTATATGAAGATTGCATTTCTCTTTATCCTTGCTCACACTTGTTAGTGTCTTTCTTTTTAATTATGGCCATCTTGGTGGGTGTGAAGTGATATCTCATTGTGGTTTTGATTTCTGTTTACCTGATGGCGAAGGATGTTGAATATTTTTTCATGTGCTGTATCAGGCATTTGTATATCTTCTCTGGAGAACTGTGTATTCATACCTTTTACTTTAAAAAAATTGGGTTATTTCATGTTTTATTGTTTCACCATAAGAGTTCTCCATACACAGTATTCATTTCCAGGCATTTAAGGCATATCACATTATTCCACACGCCTGACTCCTCTTGCTTTACTTTCATAACAGGCTTTAATTTATGAATTGATTAATTGGTGCATCAACTCATCTATTCATTCATTCATTTACATATTTATTCAACAGCTATTTGAGTGCCTTAGTTGTGCCTTTGCTATTTCTTTGCCTCCTTAGTGCTTTTCTGGGATAGCTAACTCCCACTGTCGTTTGTCTGGCTGGTAGCACCATCTTCTCAGAGACTAGGCAGTTTCCCTGGAGAGCATCTATACCAGCCTGAGGCTCATATCACTTGATGTGACACCCTCTCAGCAACAGCCATATCTCAAGAGTCCTACTTTCCTACTCTAATTCCCACCAAAGCAAATGGAACCTCCCCTTCTCTCAAAGTCTATAAATAGGTGTGTCTATTTTTTCTTCTTTTCTTTACAAAAGTTTGCCTCCTTTTGGTAGTGTCCAGTCCCTTCACTTGAGTTATGGGTTCTCCCTTCTCTCTTCAGCAACTTTTCTCTTTTAGCTACCTTCCTTTTACCGCATCTTTATTCCCACCCCTCTCCTGGACCATTCCACCAGCCCACAACATTCTTTGGCATCTCTGCCCAGCACAAACCTTCTCAGGTGCCACATTACCCCATTTCTCTGCCATACTTCATGGCCAGAATTCTCTAAAGAATTGACCACAGACTTCCGGCAAGATGGAGGAATAGGTGGACGCACCGTACCTCCTCGTACAACCAAGATTAGAAAACCAATAATTTACAACAATAATTTAATATCAGAATAACACCCAGATCCGGCAGAGGATTTATCTGAATGGAAGTCGGGCAGCCAAGAAGTTGAAGTAGACGCGTTCATCCGGACTGGTAGGAGAAGACGAGCTGGGCGGGCGCGGGGCTGGCTCGGGTCGGCGGCACGTGGAGGTCCGGGGAAGGTTTGGTGCGAAATCGGCGCAAAAGCCATCCGGCGCGCAAGAAGGCAGCGGTGATCCCTGAGTACGCAAGCTGCGGCTGGCAGACCCAGAGGGGTAGCGATTGTGGACCAGGGCAGAACTCACAGCCCGGAAGCCCAGACAAGGGTCTGAGTCCAGGAGAACGGAACTACCACCATTGTTTTCTCCCGCCCCGCTCCCGCTCCGCCCCATCATATAATGTCACAATCTAGCGACCGGGGTGCCCAGCCCCGGTGAGCACCTAAGGCTCCGCACCCCACCGTAACAAGAGCAACCAGACCGGAAAAAAAAAAAAAGGAGAGACAGGGGGAAAAAAAAAAAAAAACCCATGTTTTCAACAGAGCAGATCAGTCCCCCAGGACTCATCCTTTTGAGCGACCAAGAATTAGCCAATCTATCAGATGCGCAGTTCAAAACACTGGTGATCAGAAAACTCACAGAACTGGTGGATTTTGGACGAAATTTAGATGAAAGAATGCAGATTACCATAAAACAGATGCAGGAAGACATGCGGAGGAGAGCCAATAGTGAAAGGAAGGAGTATGAGTCTCAAAACAATACAGTGGACCAGAAGGAAGATAGAATCAACCAAGCAGGAAAGCATGATGAAATAAGAATTCAAAAAATTGAGGAAAAGATTAAGAGCATCCAAGACACCTTTAAACGTTCCAATATCCGAATTATAGGGGTACCAGAATCGGAAGGGGAAAAGCAACAGATTGAGCACATATTTGAACAAATAATAAAGGAGAACTTCCCCAATCTGGCAAAGGGAACAGTCTTCCAAGAAATCCAAGAAGCTCAGAGAGCCCCAAAGAAGTTGGACCCAAGAAGAAACACACCAAGGCACATCATAATTACATTAGCCAAGGTAAAAATGAAGGAGAGAATCCTAGAAGCAGCAAGAGGTAAGGGGACAGTCACCTACAAAGGAGTTCCCATCAGACTGTCAGCTGATTTCTCCAAAGAGACCTTACAGGCAAGAAGGGGCTGGAAAGAAATATTCCAAGTCATGAAAGACAAGGACCTACATCCCAGATTGCTCTATCCAGCAAAGCTCTCATTTAGAATGGAAGGGCAGATGAAGTGCTTCTCAGATAAGGTCAAGTTAAAGGAGTTCATCATCACCAAGCCCTTATTTTATGAAATGCTAAAGGGACTTATCTAAGAAAAGAAGATAAAGAAAAGACATGTATAGTAAAAGGACAGCAAACTCACAAATATTAACAACCACACCTAAAGCAAAACCAAAAGAAACTAAGTAAACAATTAGAACAGGAACAGAACCACAGAAATGGAGGGCACATGGAAGGTTAGCAGCAGGGGGGTGGGAGGAGGAGAGACGGGGAAAAGGTATAGAGAATAAGTAGCATAGAATGTAGGTTGAAAATAGATAGGGAGAGGGCAAGAATAGTACGGGAAATGTAGAAACTAAAGAACTCATAAGTATGACACATGGACATGAACTAAAGGGGGAAATGTGGGTGGGAGGGGGGTACAGGGTGGAGGGGAGTGAAGGGGGGAAATGGGACAACTGTAATAGCATAATCAATAAAATATATATTAAAAAATGCTTTACAATGGCATAGGAAAATACACTTACTATATTGAGCAAAATTTTAAAAAGCAAAATACTATGCTGTATATAACTATCATTCTAAATGTGTAAAAATAAAATTACATTCATTCATTCATGGAACATTTATTAACACATAGATGTTTCAGACACTGTGGTAGGTGCTGAACAGATGAATTGTTATATGTATGTGAGTTTATGTGTTCATAAAAAAAAGACTAAAAGGAAATATTAAAAAATATTAACAAAGGTCAAAAAAAAAAAAAAAAAAGAATTGACCACACATGCTTTCTTGACTTCTCCACTCACGGTCAGCCCACCCAGGCTGACCTGTAATGCCATCACTCCAGTGCATCACTACTTGCATGGTACTGACAGTCTTCATCCTGTTTGTAAGACTGTCTTCTGACCCCTCTTGTCATTGGACTTCTTTGCTGGATCCCCTCCCCCACTGTTTCCTGATGGTGAAGATCCTTACACTTATTTCCTGGCCCTCTCTTTTGTCATCCTCTCTGTGGGTGGTAGTAGTGACATCCCATCTCTAGCCAGGCTCTCCTCTCTGAATGGGATGATATGGCTGTCTCAATTGACATCTTTACTTAGGAATTTCACTGGCATCCAAAATTGAGCTTCCTTCCCATCTTGACGCTAAAACCTTTACTTCCCCTGGTCTTACTCACCCAGTAAATGTATCATCACCCATTCATTCACTGAAGGCAGAACTGGAGAGTTATCCTTGCCCCTTTGTCTCACCCCTACATCTGGTCTGTAAGCATATCTTGTCAATTTTGCCCAGACATTTTGTCCTGAATCTGTCTGCTTCTATCCCACTGTTGCCCTAGGCTGGGCCACTCTTAAACCTTTGTCCTGGACCACAGCAACAACATTAGAATGAGTCCCTACTACTGCCCTTTTTTTTTTAAAAAATGTATTTTATTGATTATGCTATTACAGTTGTCCCATTTTCCCCCTCCACTCCCCTCCACCGTGTACACCCTCTTCCACCCACATTGCCCTGCTTTAGTTCATGTCCATGTATCATACTTATAAGTTCTTTAGCTTCTACATTTCCCATACTATTCTTGCCCTCCCCTGTCTATTTTCTACCTACCATCTATGTTACTTATTCTCTATACCTTTTCCCCATCTCTCCTCCTCCCACTCCCCTATTGATAACCCTCCATGTGATCTCCCTTTCTGTGGTTCTGTTCCTGTTCTAGTTGTTTGCTTAGTTTGTTCTTGTTTTTGTTTTAGGTGTGGTTGTTAATAATTGTGAGTTTGCTGTCATTTTACTGTACATGTTTTTTATCTTCTTCTTAGATAAGTCCCCTATTTTAAGTGTAGATTTTTAAAAAAGATTTTATTTATTTATTTTTAGAGAGGGAAGGGAGGGAGAAAGAGAGAGAGAGAAACATCAATGTGCGGTTGCTGGGGGTCATGGCCTGCAACCCAGGCATGTGCCCTGACTGGGAATCGAACCTGCAATGCTTTGGTTCCCAGCCCACACTCAATCCACTGAGCTACGCCAGCTAGGGCTAGATAAGTCCCTTTAACATTTAATAAAATAAGGGCTTGGTGATGATGAACTCCTTTAACTTGCTTAATCTTATCTGAGAAGCACTTTCTCTGCCCTTCCATTCTAAATGAAAGCTTTGCTGGATAGAGCAATCTTGGATGTAGGTCCTTGCCTTTCATGACTTGGAATACTTCTTTCCAACCCCTTCTTGCCTGTAAGGTCTCTTTTGAGAAATCAGCTGACAGCCTGATGGGAACTCCTTTGTAGGTGACTGTCCCCTTATCTCTTGCTGCTTCTAGGATTCTCTCCTTCACTTTTACCTTGGCTAATGTAGTTATGATGTGCGTTGGTGTGTTCCTCCTGGGTCCACCTTCTTTGGGACCCTCTGAGCTTCCTGGACTTCCTGGAAGTCTATTTTCTTTTCCAGATGGGGGAAGTTCTCCTTTATTATTTGTTCAAATAAGTTTTCCACTTGTTGCTCTTCCTTTTCCCCTTCTGGTACCCCTATAATTCAGATGTTGGAATGTTTAAAGATGTCCTGGAGGTTCCTAAGCCTCTCCTCATTTTTTTTTTGAATTCTTATTTCTTCATTCTTTTCTGATTGTATATTTCTTTCTTCCTTCTGGTCCACTCCATTGATTTGAATCCCAGTTTCCTTCCCATCACTATTGGTGTCCTGTACATTTTCCTTTATTTTACTTAGTGTAGCCTTCATTTATTCATATAATTTGTGACCAAATTCAACCAATTCTGTGAGCATCCTGATCACCAGTGCTTTGAACTGTGCATCTGATAGGTTGGCTGTCTCTTCGGTGCTTAGTTGTATTTGTTCTGGGGCTTCGATCTCTTTTTCTGTTTGGGCCATTTTTTTTGTCTTGATGCACCTGTGATGTAGTGAGGAGTGGAGCCTTAGGTGTTCACCAGGGCGGGACAACCCAGTTGATGGGTTGTGATGCTGTTTGTTGGGGAGGGATCCCAGAGGGAATAATGGTGCTTGCTCTGCTGTCTGCTGGATTTCAGTCATTTCCTCCACTTCCCCCAAGAAAACTGGGCCCTTCTGGTGCTGGCTTCCAGGAGGGTGGGCTTGTGTACATTCTAGGACCCTGTGGGTCTCACCTGCGAACTCTTCTGTGACTCTGGGAGTCTCTCCCAGCACCTCAGCCCCCATGGGTGTCCTCAATTGGTTTTGAGGCTTCACTTCCCCCACAGGAGCTCTAGGCTGCATAGTCTGTCTCACTCCCCAGTTTGGCCTGGTTTATCTGAGTGCAAGTGTGAGATCGCCTGGTCCACCAGCCACCTTGCACGCTGCATCTCTCCACAATCCACTGCCTCACTGAGTCTGCTTGCTGTCACCAATGCCCAGGGTCTGCCAGCCACCACCTTTTTTTGCTCCAACTCCTCTCCAACCAGCCACCTGACTCCACCCCACCTACCGGTCTAGATGAATGTGTCTATTTTAACTCCTTGGTTGATGGACTTCGGTACTGGTTGTTTTTTTGTTTCTAAATTGTTTTTGTCCTTATTTTGGTTGTGCAAGGAGGCACAGTGCATCTACCTATGCCTCCATCTTGGCTGGAAGTCTCTACTACTACTTTGAAGCCTCCCAAGCCATTTACCACCTATAGCTGAGAGGTTTGTTTGTTTTTAAAAGATTTTATTTATTTACTTTTAAAGATAGGGGAAAGGAGGGAGAAAGAGAGGGAGAGAAACATTGATTTCCTCTCCCCCCCTCCCCGGGACAACTGGGGACCTGGTCACAACCCAGGAACGTGCCCTGACTGGGAATTAAACTGGTGACCTTTAGGTTTGCAGGCTGGCACTCAATCCACTGAGCCGCACCAGCCAGGGCCTGAGTGGGTATTTTAAAAAGCAAGCCATCCATGTGGGATCCTAGATAGGATCCTGGAACTAAAGTCAGATGAAAAAAATGGTGAAACTTAAATAAAGTCTGTAGTCAAGTTAATAATATTTTACTGTGTGAATTTCCTGTTCTTAATTATTTTTCTGTGCTTGACATAGTAGAGTTAAGACATTAACATTAGGTCACATGGGGTGAGGAATATACAGAAATTTCTTGCACAATATTTGTAATTTTCCTGTGTGTTTAAAACTAGTTCAAATTAAAAAGTTCTTAAAAATTAAAATGGAAAAATATATTTAAAAAAAGAATATAGGAATGTGTGTGCTCCCATGCTTAAAGCTCTGCTGAGGCCTTCCACAGGCCTAGCACATAACTCAGATGTTCTTGATGGAGAATGCCACACTTACTCCCTTTCAGTCAGGTGAAGACATGATGATCTTTTCCACACACACCAGTCCCTCTATCCAGTATTGTCTTCCTCAGGCCCACAACATGATCAGCTTTTTCTCATCATTGAGGTCTCCACTTTGACACCAGTTCTTTGAGGTCTTCCCTGGCACCTATATCCAAACTAGTTCCCCACTAACTACTGTTCTCGGTTGCAGAAACCTTTAGTTTTCTTTATGGGCCTTATTCACAGATGGCGATTAGTGCAATTGTTTAATCTAGTTTCATTGAGTCAGGGATGGTGAATATCATGCTCATAGTTTTATCTTAGTGTCTAGCGTAGCATATAGCTGGTACTCAGATAGAATCAATAAACAATTAATTCCTTGTTCCTTATTGTGTAAGGAAAGTTAACTATATAATTCAGTCTCTAGAGAATTTCCCAGTATGTGCAGTGCTCCATTCTGCCCTTCCTTGATGTTCATGCTACTTGCAAATGGACCACTGTTGCATAGATGTGATTTGGTTCCTCATGTATTTGAATGCCCTTTATGCTAGGTCTTCATCTTACTTGTAGGAACTAACATTAGTAAGACATAGTCAAATATTAGGTATTTTTAGCATTTATAATAGTCCTACCCTCAATCTTGGCAGATTATAGGAGCTCAATACCTATTGAAAGAATGAATAGAATAAGTTAAGAAATCTTTTTATTTTATTTTTTAAAGATATAGTGAGTATATTTGCATATATTTTGGTAAATACATTTTTGAAGATCTTAATTTTAAATATTTCTTTTTAAAATTATATTTTATTGATTATGATATTATAGTCCTGATTTTTCCCCCTCTGCCCCCTTCCACCCAGCACACCCTACTCCCTCAGGCAATCCCCACACCATTGTTCATGTTCATGGATCATGCATATAAGTTCTTTGGCTACTCTATTTCCTACACTGTACTTTACATCCCCATGGCTACTCTGTAACTACCTATTTGTACTTCTTAATCCCCTCACCTCTTCACCCATTCTGCTACACCCCTTCCCATCTGGCAACCATCAAAACTTTCTTGGTGTCCGTGATTCTGTCTCTGTTCTTCTTGTTTGCTTAGGTTTGTTTTTTAGATTCAATTGTTGATAGATATGTATTTATTACCACTTACTTGTTCATAGTTTTGATCATCTTCTTTTTCTTAAAAAAGTTTATTTAATGTTTCACATAATAGTGATTTGGCGATGATGAACTCGTTTAATTATTTTCTTGTCTGGGAAGCTCTTCATCTGCCCTTTGATTCTAAATGATATCTTTGCTGGATTGAGCAGTCTTGTCTGTAGGCCCCTGCTTTTCATGACTTTGAATATTTCTTTCCAATCCCTTATAGCCTGCAAAGTTTTTTTAAGAAATCAGCAGACAGTCTTATGGGAATTCCCCTGTAGGTAACTAACTTCTTTTCTCTTGCTGCTTTGAAGATTCTCTCTTTATCTTTAGCCTTTGACGTTTTAGTTATGATTTGTCTTGGAGTGGGCCTCTATGCATCCATCTTGTTTGGGACTCTCTGTGCTTCCTGGACTTGCATGTCTGTTTCCTTCACCAAATTCGGGAAGTTTTCTTTCATCATTTTTTCAAATAGATTTCCAATTTTTTGCTCTTCTCTTCTCTATCTGGCATCCCTATGATGTAAATGTTGGATGTCTTGAAGTTGTCCCAGAGGCTTCTTATAGTATACTCATTTTTCTGGATTCTCTTTTCTTCTTGTTCTGGTTGACTGTTTTTTGGTTCCTTATGTTCCAAATCATTGATTTGATTCTCAGCTTCATCCACTCTATTGTTCTTTCCCTGTAACTTTTTCTTTATTTTAATTAGTGTATCATTCATTTCTGACTGGATTTTTTTTATGCTGCTGAGGTCCTCATTACGTTCCTTGAGCATCCTTATAACCAGTGTTTTTAACTCTGCATCTGATAGATTGCTTATCTCCATTTCATTTAGCTCTGTCTCTGGAATTTTCATCTATTCTTTCATTTGGGCCATGTTTCTTTGTCTCCTCACATTGGCAGCATCCCTGTGTTTGTTTCTATGTATTAGGTAGAGCTGCTTTAACTCTGTTTCTTGGTAGTGTGGTCCAATGTGGCAGGTGTTCTGTAGGGTCCACAGTGCTCCATAGGGTCCAAGGACAGGGCCTCCCCTATCACCGAAGCTGGGTACTCAAGGTGCACCCTTTGTGTGGGCTGAGTACAACCTCCTCTTGTAGTTGAGCCTTGATTTCTGTTGGCAGGTCAGTTGAAGGGATTTACCCAGGCCAGTCAGCTACAAGGACTGGCTGTGACTACTGACCACCAACTTCTGCCTTCCATGGAGGATCAACTGTGCAGGGTCAGGGTGAGTGCTCTGACATGGCCTATAGCAGTCCACTGGGTGAGCGGGCCCTGGGGTTTCCCAGGTGGTACAGGCCAAGATCAACCTCCACCTGTGTTATGCCCCAGGCACCCTGCCTGAGCTGTAAAGAAATCTGAGATGGCCTCTACTTGTGCTGGACTTGAAGATTTCCAGGTGAAGCCCAGCTATGAATCTAGTGTGGCTGCCGCTAGGGCTCACTGAAGCCAGTTGTTGCTTGTTTGATTGGATTTAGGAGCCAAAACTAGCCACAGTTAAGGAAAAGCTGCTTGGGTGGGTCTGGAAGTTGGGGCAGAGTCTCTGGGGATCTCCAAGGCAGGTCAAATGGTGTTAGCCAGGTTGATGGAGTCTCAGATATGGCCCCAGCTTGCTGTCTCTGTGAGGGGAAGGTTTAGAAAAGGGACAATGGCTCCTGCTTGCCTTGATACCGAACACTTCAATTTTTCCCTATATACCACTGATGCCATTCAAACTGCTTACCCCAGGGCTGGAGCTCAAATGTAGTGAGTCTGAGTAGGTGAATCTGTGTGTGGGTTCTTTAAGAGGAACTGCTTGGGACTCCAGAAGTTTCTTCCACCAACTCAATCCCTGCTGGTTTTTGCAGCAAGAAGTTGTGGGGACTTAACCTACTCGGCACTGGAACCCCATGCTGGGGGGCCTGGTGTGGGGCTGGAACTCCTCACTCCTGAGATAGCCCTCCCAAATTTTTATCCATCACACATGGATGTGGGAGTAGCCCTTTCCTTGTCTTTGTCCCTCTTACCAGTCTGAATGGATGTGATTTCTTTAATTCCATAGTTATCAGACTTCTGTTCATCTCAATTTTGTAGTTGTCAGACTTCCATTCATCCAGATTCCTGATGGTTCTGAGTGATGGTTGTTGTATATTTTAGTTGTGATTTTGATGTGGTTGTGTAAAGAGGTGAGCCATGTCTGCCCATGCCACCAGCTTGCCCAGAAGTCCTCAAGAAATCTTTTTCTTTTAAATTGCTGCAGATACATATACAAAAATCCATTTGTTATATATACAATTACAGCATAGATGTACACATGGAATATTGTGGATTCCTGAGTATTCAGATATCCTTCAAACTGTTTCTCTCTTGGAAGGGAATAAGATGGGTAGGGGACTATCGGGACTTATACCCACTCTTGGAGCATAAGGGCTGTGCCACTGCCCTGCCTTTGCCAGACACCCACTTGTGTATCATAAGGCATCTTGATGAAAGGGTACATGAAAGGGTGTTTGGGAAATTGTCAGAGGTGTTTTTGATGGTTTCAGAGATTAAATGTTATATATTGTGCATGAATTTAATTTTATTCAGGATGGTAAAAAGAACATTACAAATTACATATGTAATAAAAATGTAATAAAAAGGAGTCATTGAGTCTGATCAGGCTGAGGACCCGTGGTTCACCCTCTGGTTTCTAGAAGGTGTTATTATGGGTCCTCAGAGGATTTAAAGGAATTAAAAGGAACCAACAGGAATGTCATGATTCATGATGATCCCCAGAAGAGGCAGAGCTTGCCACTGGGACCTGCCACTTTGGTGTGGAGGCACCATCATGCAGTGCTTGTCAGATACTTTGGGTGTTGGTGATACAGGAATTTCTGGGATCACTGGGGGACCATATATTGTCACCTGTATTTAGGAAGGCACAATTTATGTCAGCCAGCTGCTGGCATGAATTCCTTGACCATGAGTAGCTTGTAGAAGTATGGGCAGGGCGTGTTCCCTGGTGCTCTCAGCACCACATCACATGTGATTTCACAGTGCTCATAAGACCTGAAATCAATGGGAGTAAAAGGGAGAAAACTGTACTTGAACAAAGATTAAAATAAAAAAAATTAAAAGACCCTAAATCACATGGACTGCTGTGGACATTCTGACAGTAAATTGGCAGGAGAGAAGGGACCCTGGAGGCAGTGCGATTCTTGAGGGGCAGGAGAGAAGTTGGCCCAAGGTGACTGGAGTGAGTTTATCTGCTTTTCAATTTTGTCGATGGCTGAGGCCTTAGCAAAAGGGGCAGTACAATAACACTGCTCCTGAAACACCTTTCCCTGCCTTGGCTTCATCAGTTTGTGTCAAATCCTATTAGCATTGTGGCTGTGTGCCTAGTTAAACATTCATGCTCCATGGAGTCAGAGAGAACCCCCCACGAAATGGTAATTTGTTCAGTCGTGTGTTTACTACATGTGTTGCTTTTAATGGGTGTGAAAGATCAGAGAGTTTGGTGTTCAGTTTACAAACTGCTTTTAGGTATCATATAGTAAAATTTAAGGGATTAAAACGTGGAAAATATGGCATATCTTATACATATTCACATTTAAAACATTTTAAGGAATAATATATGTCAAGCAAGATTGAGCTTTGTACAGATCAGCTCTGAATTAGACTTTTAAAAATATGTTTTATTGATTATGTATTATAGTTGTCCCAATTTTCCCCCCTTGACCCCCTCCACCTGGACCCCCATTTCCTCCAGCAGTTCCCCATTAGTTCATGTCCACAGGTCATACATATAAGTTCTTTGGCTACTCCATTTCCCATACTTTCTTAACATCTCCCTGTCTATTCTGTACCTACCAGTTTGTACTTGAGGGTACTTTTTCCCCCATTCTCCTCCTTTCCTATCTGATGTTAAGTACCTTTCCCCCCATTCTCCTCCTTTCCTAACTGATAACCTCCCAAATTATCATCTGTGATTCTGATTCTGTTCTGCTTGTTTGCTTCGTTTATTTTTGTAGACTCAATTGTTGATAGTTGTGAATTTATTGTCATTTTACTGTTCATAGTTTTTATCTTCTTTTTATTATATAATTCTCTTTAACATTTTATATAATAATGGCTTGGTGGTGATGAACTCCTTTAGTTTTAATTTGTCTAGGAAGCACTTTATCTGCCATTCAATTCTAAATGATAACTTTGCTGGATGGAGTAATCTAGGTTGTAGGTCTTTCCTTTCCATCACTATGAATACTTCTCACCAGTCCCTTGTAGCCTTCAAAGTATCTTTTGAGAAATCAGCAGACAGTCCTATGGGAACTCCTTTGTAGATAACTTCTCTACTTTCTCTTGCTGCTTTTAAGAGTCTCTTTATCTTCAACCTTTGACATTTTATGCTTCTTGATGTGGTCCTCTTTGTGTCCATCTTGTTTGGGACTCTGTGCTTCCTGGATGTATATGTCTATTTCCTTTACCAAATGAGGAAAGTTTTCTTTCATTATTTTTTAAGTTTTCAATTTCTTGCTCTTCCTCTTCTCCTTCTGGCACCCATATGATTCAGATGTTGGTACATTTGAAGACATCACAGAGGCTCTTTAGCTTATCCTTAGCTTTTTGAATTCTGTTTTCTTCTTGCTGTTCTGACTGAATGCTTGTTTTCTTCCTTATGTTCTACATCATTGATTTGATTCTTGGCTTCATCCCCTCCACTGTTAGTTCCCAATAGATTTTTCTGTATTTCACTTAATGTAACCTTCATTTCTGCCTGGGTCTTCTTTATGCTGTTGAAGTATCCTGTGAGTTCCTGGAGCATCCTGATAACCAGTGTTTTGAACTCTGTCTGCATCTGGTAGGTTGCTTATCTCCATTTCACTTCATTCTCTTTGTGGAGTTTTGTTCTGTTCTTTCATTTGGGCCACATTTCCTTGTCTCCTCATTTTGGCAACCTCCCTGTGTTCATTTCTGTGTGGTAGGTAGAGCTGGTTTGAGTCCCTATCTTAGTACCATGGCCTATGCAGAAAAGCACACCTGTAATTTGTATGGGGTGGAGACTTAGGTAATAGCCAGGGCAGGACAACCCATGTCACTGCTCTGTGGCTCTGTGTTGGGGAGGGCTCAGAGAGGGAACAATGACTGCTGCTTGGCCTCTGGAGTTTCCCAGGAGAAAGCTGTCTCCTAGCACTTGACTTGTTGCCAGTCACTTCAGTTTCTCCCTATACGCCACTGGTGCACTTCCAGCTGTTGCCCTGGCACTGAATCCCAGAGGGGTTGAATCTGCAAAAGTCCTAAGTCCACTGTGGGCCCTATTAGAGAAGTCTCCTGAGAATCCTGCAGTTCTCTGCCACCCCAACCCCCACTGGTTTTTACAGCCAGAAGTTATGGGGACTTATTTTTTGACACTGGAACCCTGGGCTGTGTTGTCTGGTCTGGGGCTGGGATCCCCTTGCTCCCAAGGTATCCCTCCCGATTTTTATCCACCACACGTGAATGTGGGACCACCCATTCCATGTTTCCACACCACTCTGCAACTGTCTGTTCGTTTTTGTGTCTCCACTCCTCCTACCCATAATGATGACTCTGGTTTCTTTAAATCCTTGGTTTTCAGACTTCCATACAGCTTGATTTTCTGACAATTCTGAGAGGTATTTGTTTTGTAGTCATGTAATTTTTGTTATAGTTATGAGGAGGCAAGTATGAGGAGGCATGTATGAGGAGGCAAGATGTGTATACCTATGCTTCCATCTTGACCAAAAGTCCTGAATTAAATTTTTGAACCAATTCTCAACCCATTTTAAGTAGTTTTTGGAAATATTTCATGTTTCCAAGCTCTCCTGTTTTCTTATTTTTAGAGATTATCTTCCTTACTTGTTGGAATATCTACTTTTTATTTTTTAATTATAGTTTACTTTCAATATTATTTTATTGTTTTTCAGGGTTGTCCAACCTTATGTCATCTCTGGGCCACACTGATAGAAGAAGAGTTGCCTTGGGCCACACATTAAATACATTGCGCCATGTAATCACAAAAAATCCCATAATGTTTTAAGTAAATGTATGATTTTGTGTTTGGCCACATTCATTGCCATCCTGAGCTGCATGTAGCTCAGGGGCTGCATATTGGATACATCTGGACCGTGCAGCATAGTGGATAAGCAGTCATACACTTTGAAAGTGTTCCACGTGATATTTTCAGTACCCACCTGGCACCATACATAGTTATTGCAATATTATTGACTATATTCCCTATGCTGTATTTCACATCCCTATTGAATATTTTGTAACTACCAATTTGTACCTCTTAATCCCTTCACCTTTTTACTCAGTCCCCTGACCCTCTGGCAACCACCAGTTAGTTCACTCTTTGTGTTTATGAGTCTGTTTCAGCTTTGTTTATCTTGTTCTTTAGATTCCACGTATAAGTGAAATCCTATGGTATTTGTCTTTCTCTAAGTGACTTATTTCACTGAGCATAATATCCTCTAGGTCTTTACATGCTGTCAAAAATGGTAAGATTCTTTTTTATGGCTGAATAACATTCATGTATGAGTTTGTGTGTGTATCACAACTTTTTTTATTCACTCATTTATTGATGGGCACTTGGGTTGCTTCCATATCTTGGCTATTATAAATAATGCTGCAATGAACATAGGGGTGCATATATATTTTGCTGAATTAGTATTTGTGTTTCTTTGAGTAAGTCCCCAGAAGTGGAATCACTAGGTCATGAGGCTGTTTCAATTGTAATTTTTTGAGTAAAGACCATACTGTTTTCCACAGTGGCTGCCCCAGTCTTCATTCCCACCAACAGTGCATGAGGGTTCCCATTTGTCCACATCATTGCCAATGCTTGTCATTTGTGGACTTATTGATAGTAGCCATTCTAACAGGTCTGAGGTGATATCTCATTGTGGTTTTGATTTGCATTTCTCTGACAATTAGTGGTGTTGTACATCTTTTCATATGTCTATTGGCCATCTGTATGCCCTTTTTGGAGAAACATATTCAGATCCTTTGCCCATTTTTAATTGGATTATAATCAGATGTTCATGCTATTGGCATACATGGTAATTGCCTTTGTATTTGCTACTAACTATCCTCTATAACAAATGAAATTTAATACTGGCTTCACATTTAGTTTTCCTCTTTATCCCACACATTCTTCTTTTAGTAGTTCTCACACTTCTCTATTTAGTAAAGATGAGAAAGATCTTTCTGTCACTGAGTAGTTCCTTTCCTCCAATAAGGAGGGTCTAGATTGTCATTGTTCAACAGGATAGCAGTTAGCTACTTGTCGCTATTTAAAATTTAAGTGACAACAAAAAACATTAGAAATTTGTTTCTTCACTCATATAACCACATTTCAGGTACTCAGTAGCCACACATGGCTAGTGGCTACTGAACTAATAACTAACATTATTGCACATCATTTCCATTTTCACAGAAATTTCTCTTGAACAGCCCAGGTCTAGATTCTTTATATACTCCAATAACCCACTTCCTGTATTATCTCATCACTTACAGTTGCTTTCAGAGGTTTGATGAAAGCTCGTCCAGTTTTATGGAACCACTTGGAACTTTCTCCTTTGGTCCTACCTCTCACAGTTCTCTAAGCCTAGCTGTGTATGGCTGAAATATTAGGGCCAAGCCCTGTTGCTCAGTGGGTTGATTAGGGTGATATCTGCTCCTCCCTGGCCATGGGTCAGCCTGGTCCTGATCTGTTCAATGGGACCTTCTCTCCATTTTTTAATTGTAGTAAATGGCAGACATGTTGCCAGCAGTCATGAGGATTTCCTTAACAAGGGATAATGGAGTTGTTACCTCTCAGCCTTGTTAACTTATAATTTGAAGGCCTCTTTTTATTTTATATATATTTTGACTGTCTTACAATTTTATTTGTCAGTTGTACCTCAATAAAGCTGAAAAATTAATTAAAAAAGGAACACACAGAAATACACCAAAATATTAACAGGACAATAAGATAATGAAAAACATTCACTTTCTATACTTCTGCTAGGACTCAGCCCTGGGCAAAGTATACCTTTTATTTTATTTCTGTATTTAGGTTCTTCAATTTTCATGTAGTTTTGTAGTGCCTGGCCTGCCACCTTCCCTGAGTTTGATTTCTTTGACTTTTTAAAAAATTTTATTTATTTATTTTATTTACTTACATATTTATTTATATTAGAGAGAGGGGAAGGGAGGGAGAAAGAGAGGGGAAGAAACATTGATTGGGTGCCTCCTGTACTTGTTCCAGTCAGGGACCAAACCTCCAACCAAGGAGTGTGCTCTGACCAGGAATAAAACCAATTGACCTTTTGCTTTGTGGGACAAAGCCCAACCAACTGAGCCACACCTCTTAGGGCTGATTTCTTTGTATTTTTTCAGCAACTTTTCTTTCATCCCTGAGCTCCTCTAATTTTTTAAAGGTTTTTTTATTCACTTATTTTTACAGAGAAGGGAAGGGAGGAAGAAAGAGATAGAAGCATCCATGTGTGGTTGCCTCTCTCTCTTCCCATACTGGGGACCTGGCCTGCAACCCAGACATGTGCCCTGACTGGGAATCAAGCCGATGATTCTTTGGTTCGCAGGCCAGCACTCAATCCTGAGCCACACCATCAAGGGCCTCTCTGAATTTTTTTCTCACTGGTTTCTATAAATTCCATTTCTTTTTTAAATTTATACTTATGACATATTCTTTGAGTTGGTGCTGTTTTTATATTAAGTATATCTTTACCCTACTTCTCATATTTCTTTTTTTTAGATTTTATTTATTTATTTTTAGAGAGGAAAGGGAGGGAGAAAGAGAGAGAGAGAGAGAGAGAGAGAGAAACATCAATGTGCAGTTGCTGGGGGTCATGGCCTGCAACCCAGGCACATACCCTGACTGGGAATCGAACCTGTGACACTTTGGTTCGCAGCCCACACTCAATCCACTGAGCTATGCCAGCCAGGGCATATTTCTTATTTTTAATAGAATACAGTACATAGTTGATAATTAACTTAAACTTTTAGTTTTTACTTTGGAAATGTATAATTGTGGAAAACTTAATAGCTTTTTAAAAAAATGACTGAAGATCACACATGGATGAATATGAATTAATCTGAAACATAATGCTAGGCAAAAAAAACAACTTTCAGAAGAATACTTGTAAAATAATGTATGTAAATTTTTAAAAACATACTAATGTTGTATATTGTTTAGCATTACATATATATGTGTAGTGAAAACCTAAAGCAATGTACGGGGAGGAGCAGCATGTCAGTGGCATTCAGAATGGTCACTCACTCTGTAGGGGGAGAAGGGTTTGCAGTGGGGGAAGGCCCACAGGGAAACTAAACACTACAGGTGACATGTTGTTTCTTAGGTGGGACCACGAGTCTTCAGCATATTTACCCTTACATATTTCTATGTCTAAAATTTTGTGGTCAATTCAAGAATTCACACTTCTTTTAAACCTAAAGTAAATAAGAATACCTAATATAGAAAGTGAAAATAAATGAGAAAATTTCTAATATAGAAAGTAAATGTTTCCATAATGCTATTATTCTGTTAATATTTTTGTGTATTTTTAAAGTTAATGGTCTTTTTTTGGGAAAGAATAAAAAGGCAAGCATTTATAACCTGGAATGAATGTAAATTGTAATTTCTTGAACAGCGGTGTTTTTTTCTTTTTCTTTCTTTTTTTATTGTTGTTCAAGTACAGTTATCTCCCTTTTTCCCTGACCACTCACCCATACCCCAGCCATCCCCACCTCCCAACCTCGATCCCACCCCCCTTTGGCTTTGTCCATGTGTCCTTTATACATGTTCCTTGATGACCCTTCCCCCTTTTTTCCCCGTTATCCTCTCCCACCTCCCCTCTGGTTACTGTCAGTTTGTTGAACAGCAGTGTTGGTGGTTGTGCTGAAGTCCACAGCCACAGCCTATCTCTACTGGCTTCAGGTCATGGTTCAGAGGGTTTTAAAAACAGGGAGTCCAAAGATGCTGCTTCCCTGGTAAAAGATTTTTAAAAAATATTTGTGTGAATGTTGACAGCCTGACACTCATTTCACTCTAGTAAAATGCAGACAATACTAAACTAACATGGACATGTCACCAGGGCATGTCACATGGTTGGGGCACATGGAAGTACAAGAGGACCATCCTGCTAGTAGGGCTACATCTAGAGAGCTTATCCTTCACCCATTTTTCTACACATGCCCTGAGGTAAACCAATTTTAAATGCATTTGCTTGCAGCAAACCATCCATGACCATGGCTGGTTTGAATTTGTTTTTTTCATTTTTTGTTTTTAATACAAATCCCTGACTGCTCAGTTGCCAAGTTGCATGCATGAAAAACTGGCCACCTCAAACAGTGTATTAATCATTAGCAAATGGAACTGCAAGGAGTCCACTAAGTGCTTCCTTACCATTAAGGTGGTACAAGTATTTATATTGTAAGACTAATGGGCAGCTTGATCTTTAGGGGATACAACCACTAACCAATGCATGAAGATTTTTTTTGTGTATGGAAAGGTACTTTTGACATTCAGTTTTACTATATAGAAACAGAAAATAAATGATTTTTTTTTGCAAGAAGTAAGTAGAATATTCAATTTGATTCTTCTGGGGAAGGGAAGGGTTTGAAAGTAGCTCTTCATTTTGTAGTCATCAGCTGTATGAATTCTTTGTAGTTGATTTGTCTATTTCTATCAATATCTGCTTCTCTGATCATTTCATCTACTTTTTCATCTGTTAGTTTTTCTCCTAGGTTTGTCATGGCATGACCTAGTTCTGCCACACTGATGTTAACCTTTGCCATCCTTGTCAATGATTGAGACTGCCCCACAAATTTCTTCTTCACTGTGTCTGTATCTTTCATTTTTCCAGCCACCATAGTAAAAAATTCTGGGAAGTCAATGATGCTGTTACCATCAGCATGCATTTCATTGACCATATCCTGCAATTTGGCTTCTGTTGGGTTCTAACCCAGCGGCGTCATGACAATGCCAAGTTCCTTTGTTGTGATGGTACCATCACCATCTTTGTCAAATAGGGAGAAACCTTCCTTGGATTCATCGATCTGTTATTCTGCCAGCTGATCTGCCATGGTGCCAATGAAGAGGGGAAGAGCAGAGGGATTGAGGGTGGCTGCACTAGTGCAGTGGCTATGATGGAGGGGGCGCCTCTGCTGCTGTGGCTTGGTGTGTGGTGAGCGTTGTGCCATTGCAGCCTGTTCGGCCATCCAACTGCACCACAGCCTGCAAGGCTCCCAGCACAAATGCCCTGGTGTATTTTTGTATATTTTTTAAATTAATTTTTCAACTTTACTGAGGTGTAATTGACAAATAAAAGTGTAAGATGCTTAAAGTATACTTTGTGATTTGATATATTTAGGCATCACCAAAGGATCCATCCACCTACTTAACATTTAGGCAAAACACTCATCAAAAGAGAAAACCTTGAAGTGAGTTGAAAACTGGTTGACTTGAAAAGTGAGGAAATTCACAGCCATCACTCATATTGCACCTCTTGTGTGTGTGTAAGAGAGAGAACATTTAAGCTCTATCCTATGAGCAAATTTCAATTATATAATACAATGTTACTAACCACGTTAGATTCTCAAACCATGTAGTTCTGTGTTCTTAAAGTAGTCTGATGGTGTTCAGAGTAGCACTTTGTTTCTTTCCCATATCTTAGCACTCTTCATGTCTTCTTTTCTCTAAGTACTTGTCTACCTTGTTTGGAGACAGCACCTCTACTGAGCAGGTACCTCTTTGCTGAAGGCTTTGGAACTTTCCTTCCCAGGAGGTTTGAGTGTATCGTCTTTCTGCCCATTTCATCTGTCCTTTAGTGTCTGTAGCAGGCCCCCACTTTCCATTCTATGACAAGGGAGTTTCTGAAGACTCATCCTCCTCTTTTTTTTTAATCCTCCCCCTGAGGATAAGTTTATTGATTTTAGAGAGAAAGGAAGGGAGACAGAGCGAAATGTCGATATGAGAGAGCAGCACCGATTGGCTGCCTCCTGTATACACCCTGGGTGATTGAACCTGCAACCTTTTGTCGCACGGGGACAGTGCTCCAACCAACGGAGCCACCTGGCCAGGGCTCATCCGCTCTCTTTGTGAGAGGCTGTTGACTGCAGCTCCAGGTCAGGTTTTTAAGTCATACCTCTGTATGTTGATGTCACAACCCTCTCTCGTCCTTTTCTCATACATGGGCACTCACTACTCACTACCTTGGTTTTGCTTTCAGTTTTGCTTATGTGAGGGTCTATGACATGGTGGTGATTTTCTTGAGGCATAAAATACAGCTTCATGCCATGCAATGTGAGGCTGGCATGAGAGAGTGAAACACTCAGCCAGTGACCTCCAGAATGACACAGTGGCCCCCTTCTCTTGACTTCTCATCAAATACCAGGCAACACTTTTAAGGTTATTAAAAACATCACCCAGGCCTTGGCCAGGTAGCTCATTTAGTTAGAGCATATGCCAAGGTTGTGGGTTGGATACCTGGTCAGGGCACATATAAGAAACAACTAATGAATGCATAAGCAAGTGGAACAACAGACGGATGCTTCTCTCACTCTCCCTTCCTGTCTCTCTGTAATCAGTGAACATATCCTTGGGTGAGGATTTACTTAAAAAACCATGTTTACAAAAGCATTGTACCACATAAACACAACTTTGATTCTTTTATGAAAGGTCTAAAGTAGAAAGACTTCCTCTAGTGCTGAAATGAAATTAGAGAAATAGGAGATATCTAAGAAGATATTGTTTCTTGATCAGAAAATAGATTATTTCAGTTTCTCAGTTATTGGCTTGAGCAAGTCTGCCACGTGCTCTGTGAGAACAAGAAAATGCAGTTTGAGGAACCGTCTCAGTTGGCGCTCCAGCCAGTATGTAAACCACTTATCAAAATCAAGAAAGGCTTAATTTTAGTTGAAAACTGGTTGACTTGAAAAGTGAAATTCACAGCAAGCATGTGACTGTGCTAGAAATGTGATTTGGTAGCAAGCCAGAAGCCAGGATAAACATTTCCACAAAGTAACAGGTAATGAAGGTGCTGGTGTGGCTACTCCCAGGAAAGGCCATTCAGGAATTATAAGAATTTTGTATTTTGCTTTGGATAATATGAAGTTTCCTTGTGAAGGAGGGTGAAGTTGGCTGAAGATGCTCACAGGAAGTGTCAATGAGTGTAGCACTTCCTCTGCATCAGAAGAAGATGGCTTTGCAAATAAACATCCTTGTGGATGAAAGGGAAATAGCCATGCTCAAGGCAGCCAGGGAAAGCTAGAGACATCTGCTTTGTGGAGGTAAAGAGGCAGGCGTGACACTCTGGCAGCCTCACTGTGCTGTGTGGTGAACTCTTGTCATCATGGGGAATTGGGTTGGCAATCTAAGAAGACAGCTTGGGCATCATCCCAGCTCTTTTGGACTAGATTGCAGTAGTGAGAATCACAATAATTTGATGATTCTTAGAGGTATCTTGTGAAGGTCAAACTTTTGTTTAATTTTTCCCAGACTTCTGAACTCTGGCCACGTTGAATTTTTAGTTCTTCAAGATTATTTAGCCTCAATTCTTACTTATGTGTCTTTCCATCCTAGCTCTACCATGTTATCTGTTTCCAAGCCTTTATTTTAAATATTTTTCTTTTACCTGCCATTGCCCATTCCTTTATCTTGAATTCCCAAGGATAGCATATTTCTTACCAGATTTATTTTATTTCTTCTCTGAATCTGAGAACTACTGTTGCATCTTATTGAAGTTTACATAGCTATATTTTTTCTCTTTTTACAAATTTTTATTTATTTTTTAGATAGAGGGAAAGGGAGGGAGAAAGAGAGGGAGAGAAAGAAATGTCGATGTAAAAGAGAAACATCAGTCAGTTGCCTCTTGTATGCACCCAGACTGGGGACCAAACCCTCAACCCAGGCATGTGCCCTGACCAGGAATTGAACTAGCGATTTTGTGTTTTGTGGGACAAGCCCCAAACAACTGAACCACACTGGTCAGGGCTATTTTTTCTCTTTTTCAAAACAGCAGCTTGATTGAAGTATAATTCACATACTATTGTATATAATTCATCCCTCTAAAGTATACAGTTCAGTGGTTTTTAGTATATTCACAGAGTTGTGCAGCTGGTGATAGATGGCAACACCATCTAATTTTAGAACACTTTCATCACCCCAAAAAGAAACCTTGTACCCATTAACAGTTGCTTCCCATCTCTCTACCTCCCAAACCTCTAGCAACTTTCTGTCTCTATGGATTTGCCTACTCTAGACATTTCATATAAATGGAATCATATAGTGTGTGGCCTTTTGTGACTGGCTCCCTTTACTTAGTATCATATAGCTTTATTTCTGTTTTCAATGTATTCCCCTTTTTGGTTTTAGTTTTTACTTATTTAGCTGCCACCTATTCTCATATTTGAAAGTGTCTTTTATTTATCTTTTTTTTCTAGAATTGATTTTCCATTGTCTGTGTTTTTTATTTAAATTTTCAACTCTTAAAATTAAGTAGTAATTTTTAGCACTGACTGGTGTGGCTCAGTTGGTTGGGGGTGGTCCTGCAAAGAAAAAAGTTGCCAGTTCGATTCCAAGTCAGGGCACATGTCTGGGCTGAGGGTTTGGTCTCCAGTCAGGGCATGTACAGTAGGCAACCGATCGAGGTCTCTCACCCTTTCTTTCTCCCTCCCTTTCCCTCTCTAAAATAAATAAAATCTTTTAATTTATTTTTAAGCTATTAGTTTAATTATTAAAAACTTAAAATTAACTATTATTTCTTAGTTCTTTAGAGAAAAGAATACAGTCTATGACTCCCCTTGTACCTGCTTTAGATGTAACCTGACACAATCTGTTCTGTCTGATGGCATTCCATGTTATCATTTGGTGAACAACAACTTATTAGTTGTTAGTCTGTTTTAGTTCCCAACACCTTTCCCTCTAGCTCTCTTGTTTTATAGCCTCTTCTGATTATTCAAACTCTGTTATATTACATTATTCCAAGAAAATTGTTATAGACTTTCATTTTTCTTTTGTTTTCTAACACTATAAAATGCCTTTGGCCACTTTTGAACATCCTGTCAGCACATATTATTGAATTCATGTAATTCTCTCTTCTTGTAGATGCGTGTCATCACCTAGTCATTGTCTTCACATTTACCGCCATCCTTCCACACTCATGTTTAATTTTGTGAGCATTACTTCATGCCCTTCCTCCATTTACTTTTGAGTTATTCCTGAGTATTTCTGAAAACTCCCTAAGGTAAAGCACTGTCTGTCCCTTTTGCAATTCACTTTTCATGTGCACTAACTCATGTCATCCTCACAATTTCCCAAGAGATGATAGTATTATTACCAGTATTTTCATTTTATAGATGAGGAAACTGAAGTTGTGTATTTAAGTCACAGTTTTCATCTGCACTCAATTTCTGAAATTGGAGTATTCTTTTTTTTCTTATCTATTTCTTTGAACACTTAACCCAGATCCTAACCCTCAGTAAACACTCAGTAAATATTTAATTTCTTGGATAAGTGAATGAGTGAATGAGCAAATTAATGAATGATGTATTACCTGGTAGACTGTTCATGGGTATGCCAAATGTTATCTTTCAAAGATTTTGTTTCTGTGAAGGCACATGGCATTAAATCATAATTCAGGAGTATTTTAGAAGTGGAAGGAACAGATCTCTGAAGTTTGTTACCACTGGATCTGACAGTGTTAATACTCAGCAACATAGCATTTAGCAGGGTAGTATTTATTAATGCCAAGTTTGGAAGGTAAGAAGACAGTGGCCCTGGCCAGGTGGCTCATCAGTTGGTTGGAGCATTGTCCTATTACTCTAGGGTTGTGGGTTTGATCCCTGTTCAAGGCACATTCAGGCGTTGACTGGTTAAATGTGTGGATGGGTTGAACAAGGGGTCGATGTTTCTCTCTGTCGCTCTTCCTCTCTCAAATCAATAAAAATATTTTAAAATATATTTTATTGATTATGCTATTACAGTTGTCCCATTTTCCCCCCTTCACCCCCCTCCACCCTGTACACCCTCTTCCACCCACATTCCCCACCTTTAGTTCATGTCCATGTGTCATACTTACAAGTTCTTCAGCTCCTACATTTCCCATACTATTCTGGCCCTCCCCCTGTCTATTTTCTACCTACCATCTATGCTACTTATTCTCTGTACCTTTTCCCTATCTCTCCTCCTCCCACTCCCCTGTTACTAACCCTCCATGTGATCTCCATTTCTGTGGTTCTGTTCCTGTTCTAGTTGATTGCTTAGTTTGTTCTTGTTTTTGTTTTACGTGTGGTTGTTAATAATTGTGAGTTTGCTGCCATTTTACTGTACATGTTTTTTATCTTCTTTTTCTTAGATAAGTCCCTTTAACATTTAATAAAATAAGGGCTTGGTGATGATGAACTCCTTCATCCTGCAACCCAGGCATGTTCCCTGACTGGGAATCAAACCTGTGATGCTTTGGTTCCCAGCCCGCACTCAATCCACTGAGCTATGCCAGCTAGGGCTAGATAAGTCCCTTTAACATTTAATAAAATAAGGGCTTGGTGATGATGAACTCCTTTAACTTGCTTGACCTTATCTGAGAAGCACTTTCTCTGCCCTTCCATTCTAAATGAAAGCTTTGCTGGATAGGGCAACCTTGGATGTAGGTCCTTGCCTTTCGTGACTTGGAATACTGCTTTCCAGCCCCTTCTTGTCTGTAAGGTCTCTTTTGAGAAATCAGCTGACAGTCTGATGGGAACTCTTTTGTAGGTGACTGTCCCCTTATCTCTTGCTGCTTCTAGGATTCTCTCCTTCATTTTTACCCTGGCTAATGTAGTTATGATGTGTCTTGGTGTGTTCCTCCTGGGTCCACCTTCTTTGGGACCCTCTGAGCTTCCTGGACTTCCTGGAAGTCTATTTCCTTTTCCAGATGGGGGAAGTTCTCCTTTATTATTTGTTCAAATAAGTTTTCCACTTGTTGCTCTTCCTTTTCCCCTTCTGGTACCCCTATAATTCAGATGTTGGAATGTTTAAAGATGTCCTGGAGGTTCCTAAGCCTCTCTCCTTTCTTGTGAATTCTTATTTCTTCATTCTTTTCTGATTGTATATTTCTTTCTTCCTTCTGGTCCACTCCATTGATTTGAATCCCAGTTTCCTTCCCATCACTACTGGTTCCCTGTACATTTTCCTTCATTTCACTTATTGTAGCCTTCTTTTTTCATGTAATTTGTGACCAAATTGAACCAATTCTGTGAGCATCCTGATCACCAGTGCTTTGAAGTGTGCATCTGATAGGTTGGCTATCTCTTGGTTGCTTAGTTGTATTTGCTGTGGAGCTTTGATCTGATCTTCTTTTTGGGCCATTTTTTTTTGGTCTGGTCTCACCTGTCATGTAGTGAGGGGCAGAGCCTTAGTGTTCACCAGGGTGAGGCAGCCCAGTCACTGGGTTGTCATGTTGTATGTGGGGGTGGGGTCCAAGAGGGGACAGTGGTGCTCACTCCTCTCTCTGTTGGATTTCAGTCCCTTCTGCCACTTTCCTCAAGCAAACTGGGCCTTTCTGGTACTGATTCTCTTGTGGGTGGGCTTGTGCATGTTCTAGGACCCCGTGGGTCTCTCCAACACACTCTCCTGTGAGGCTGGGAGTCTCTCCCAGCGCCTCAACCCCCACAGATGTTTTCAATCAGTGTCCCCAAGTTCTATTTCCTGGCACTGGGACGCTGGGTGGCACAGTCTGTCTCACTGCCTAATTTCACCTGATTTATCTGTGCGTGAATGTGGGATCGCCTGGACAGCCAGGCACCTTGCACACAGTGCCTCACTTCACAGTCGCTGCCTCACTTCACAGCTGTCACCTCCCTGGGTCTGCCAGCCACCTGCATGCCCAGGGTCCATCCCCTGCGGTCTTGTGCCCGGGGTGCCTTATGCGCCCAGTGCCACTGCTTTTTGTGTTGAGACCTGACTCCGCCCCTCCTACCAGTATGGATGAATGTGTATATTTTAACTCCTTGGTTGCCTGACTTCCATACAGTTCAATTTTCTGTCAGATCAGGTTGTTATGTTGTTTCTAAATTGTTGCTGACCTTATTTTGGTTGTGGGAGAAGGCACCGTGTGTCTACCTACATCTCCATCTTGGCTGGAAGTCTCCAATAAAAATATTTTTAATTAAAAAACTCTTAATTAAAGACAGTGCACAGGGACATGGTCACTAAGGGTTTGTTCAGCCACTCATATTTGGCCATGATGGCAGCGTATTTATCCATCACTGGTAGAGAGAGGGAGCTGAGTGCAGAAAGCACCTGTTTCAGTAGTAGGGTGGAGAAAGAGGGAGAGGAAGTATGTTCTTCTAAAAGTTTATTTTGTTCAGCTAAAGTATGAATCAAGATCAGGTTAAACAGGCATGGTACCCACCTTAGTTTCTTTCACCTGCTTGAGTAAATCTGTCTCATATTTTATTGCTTAGGATTTCATTTTTTAGAAACAGGTTAAGTTTCACTACCAGCCATTTACTGTAGGAACTTGTGATTTATTGTCAAATGTTGGGACAACCAGCATGAATCAGTTCTTATGATTAGTTGTTTTATGTAGGAGTAGAAAGGACTGAGACTGTCTAGGGTGTTTTAATGTCAACAGGTGAAAAATGTTGGTTGTTTTTTTTTTTCACCAAAACTTTTGATCTTCTTAATAAGCAGGAGCAATAGAAATACTCTCTCTATAATTTTGTAAGCCTGAGTTATTTGATAGGTTAAGACTAATAGCACTTTTAATTTTTATTTTTCTTATTGACCAACAGAAGTATCCAACCTTTTGGCGTCTCCGGGCCACACTGGAAGAAGAGTTGTCTTGGGCCACACATTAAATACACAAACACTAATGAAAACTGATGAGGAAAAAAAGGTTTTAAGTAAATTTATGATTTTGTGTTGGGCCACATTCATAGCCATCCTGGGCCGTGTGCAGCCCTCTGGCCACAGGTTGGACACCCCTAGACTTTAAATAATCCTCATGCTACTCAGCCATTACAGACCTAATTATGAGGAAAACTGCAATACAAACTGAAATAGCTTTTTAGAATATGTACTAGCCGAATCTGATTGCTTCTCCTATGTTTATTGTTTCAAATCACTTGGTGATGCAAGCTTATAGGCATTTATTTTGTTATGTTGCTAGTTCCCAAGGCTGTGTCTCCAAACATTCTTTTCTTCTTGATTATTCTCTTCTTTCCAATGAGTTGACATACAGATCCTTGGTTCTTGATGATTGAGGATACTTCACTCCAAAGCAAACATCCCACAGAAAAAGACTGTGATACAGAAAGGAGTCCAGAATAGTCTTTCTTTTAAAAACTGGACTATGGCATTCACTCAAATTACACTCAGTTCACCAATACTCAGCACCAGTTATGTTCAAGGCACAGTTTTTCCTGAAAGAATTGATGATATACTTAAGAAGTCTTAAGAACATTAACCACATTACTCTCCTTGAAACAAGCAGCCAGAGACAAGCTCCTCTATCAGACAGGAGCCCAGTGGGAACTGTGGAACTCCACCCCTCAGTCTCTGTAAAATTAAGCTGATAAAAGCCATAGATGCTGGTGATGTTTAAAATCAATTACCAGGAAGCCCTGGCTAGTATAGCTCAGTGGATTGAGCGTGAACCTGAGAACCAAAGGGTCACTGGTTCAATTCCCAGTCAGGGCACATGCCCCCAGAGAGGCAACCACACATCAATGTTTCTATCCCTCTCCTCATTCTCTTCTCCTCTCTCTAAAAATAAATAAATAAATACAATATTTTAAAAAATCAATTACCAGGAATGAATATAAGAAGTCTCACTATTCTCCTGTTTACATTATTCTTAACAAAATAAATAATTTAGCTGCTTTATTTTGACCTCTTGCTCCTAAAAAACCATTCTTAAGAACTTGGACCCCAGGATCCATATGCGTGGTTATTCATTAAATCCTTACCTCTTTTAAACTGTCTTGCCTTAGACTTGACAAGGCTGGAACTCAGTCACTCAGATCTAATGCATTTCCCAGGTATTTCACATCAGGCAGCTAGGTTCTGCCTTACTTTATCATACTGATGTCCCTCCAGTTTTGGCAATAGGTTTCTTTTTAAATTTAGCTTTATATCGAAGCATAAATAAAAATATAATTAATTTGGCCCTGGCTGGTGTGGCTCAGTGGATTGAGTGCTGGCCTGTGAGCCAAAGGGTGGCAGATTTGATTTCCAGTCAGGGCACATGCCTGGGTTGTGGGCCAGGTCCCTAGTAGGGACCGTGTGAGAGGTAACCACACATTGATGTTTCTCTCCCTCTTTGACTCCTTCCCTTCTCCTCTCTCTAAAAATAAATCAATAAAGTCTTTAATTTTTTTCGAAAAGAAGATAACTTCTTCACCAATTTTGCTTGCCATGGACACATACATACAGATGTTTGACTTTGGCAACACTTGTAGTGTGTCACCAGTATAAGTTGGTCATTAGAGGCTTCCTAAAGAAAAATTCAAGTTAGAAACAAATTTGGAGCAATTACTGATTTAACCATTTCACATATGCTTTTGTACATAGAAGGAGTAACAAAAAGGCGCCAGTGATAAGCAGATCAAACATCCACACTGATAATAATAGCTAATGCTACTAAGTTCCTACTGTGTTCCAGGCACTGTTGTAAAGCCTTCATGTGTGTTAATTGTTTAATCCTCACATGAGCCGTGTGGGGTGAGCCCTGTCCTTAGCTTTACCTCACTATGAGGAAACAGAGATGCAGAGTCCTGGGGTATGTTACTCCAGGTCATGCAGTGAGGAGGTGGTGGAGTCTAAATCTGAGGTTGCTCTGCAGAAGCCATGCCCTTGCCCATCTCTCCAGGGGGCAGTAGGTTCCTATTTCCACCATTAACTTCCTGACTCCCATGTTCCCTAACTCCTTCCCACCCACTGGCTAGCAGCCACAGCTCCCTGGCCTTCCCTAAGCCTTGAGCCTGCTTACCCCTCTTCCCACCATCCCCATTTTCCCCAGCACGAAGACTCTTGGAGCTAGTCTACACAGTACCTGCATGGCCCCACACACATTCTTTATTCTAGCCACACTAAACTTACTTCCATCCCTTAACTCTGCCTGCCAAAAGCTCCCTTTCTGGAGAGCCTGCTCATGGACTATGTAGTAGCACCCATAGCCTGATGACAACTGCCCCCGGCCCTGCTGGCTTTCATTGGACTCACCTCCCTTTGTCTTTCAGTTCTTAGCTTGGAGGGCACTTCATCCAGGAGGCCTTCCCTAATCTCCAAGTTTTTACAAGGTGCTGCCCTCCTATGCTTTCCAGAGTACTATCACTTCCTCATCCTGCCTGCTGCCTACATCTCTCTTCAGGTGACAGTCCCATATAGGTAGGGGCCATGGTGGATGTGTTCTAGCTTGTTCTCCCAGCACTCATCACAATGCATGGAGACACTTGATAAGTGATGAATGGGCAGCAACTTGGCAGTTATAATTCATAATAGTAATAACAAACCTCAGGGATGTGCACCCCAAGGCAGTGTCAGAGCTTGTGACTACAGAGTTGGGCACTGTTGCTGCACCCTCTGTGGTGATGGGCACACTCCTGCTTTGAAATGCTGGCTTCAGTATCATGCATGTCTATGTGGGACTCAGGCTACTGCCCTTTAAGTATGCTGGCTCAGCCTTATCTCTGCTTTAGCTGCTACACCTCCAGGAAAGGCTTCCTTCACTGGGTCTTGCAGGTCAGGAGCTACACAGAGGGCGGTGGTGATTGGAGGCAGGGGTGTGTAAGATAGGCAGTTAGCTGACCAAAGATGCTTCCTTGGTTTGAATGCTGAGAGCAGGACCTCTGTGCCTTCCCCACCTTCATGTTCCAGGACAGTACTCACCCACAGGGAGCAGCAGCTTCAACCAGGGGAGCCCCAAGCCAGTGGCATCTCATAGGGAACACTCTTCTGGGGTCAGGACAGGCTGCAGACATAATGGAAACATCTCCCTTCAGTGGCAATTTCTAACTCCCTGCAGTCAAAAAATGTTCTTCCTCCTTCTGGCCTCCCAGGTGGATCTTTGCAGTGGCAGCATGTGTTCCCTCGGGCGCCTCTCCCCACCCACTGCCAGGCGACATAACCTGCCGTACTTGGGAGTCAAGGGAGAGATCGTTAGAGCAGCTCCAGGGACAGTGCTTTTGTGCCCTCTGTTGAACCAAGAATAAGCCCTGCCCCTCCAGAGACTCTCAGGCCAGAAATAGGACTTTTCTCTGGTTAGCCCATAAACTTTGTGTTTTTCAACTCTCCCAAGGTGAAATGACTAAATCAATGCAGTGTTGTCAGTGACTGAACAGACACAGGAGCCTCAGAAATTCCTATAAGGTTGCTTTTACTCTTCTATTGTATTCTAGTTCATGTTTCCCATTCAAGATTATGCATGTAATTAGTTGTAACTGTGATCAGTCCTATGCATAAGTTGGGATATATGTTTATGTTTTTGTTGGAGAAGAAAAAAGGAAGTTTAGGACCTTAGTTAAGAGTGAGCATGTAATTATCTCCTTTGGTCATTTAGCATCTAAAATTATTTATCTAAGAAGTCTTCTGATTCCCACCTGGGATTTGGCTATACTCAAGGATGTCTCTAGGTGTTTTAAGGAATCTTGCCAAATTCTCAGAAAGTTGACTTAAAAACATACACCATGTGGTATTTTTATGAGGAGAGAGGAGATGGACAAAGATTATGTGATGAAATTATACAATGATAAGGGATTATTAAGTAGTCCGTAGGTTGTTTGACTAATTAATTTTAAAGATTTATTAAATATGTGCTAAGTGTAAGAAAACGTGCAAGTTCAGTAGTGTAGACACATCATCTCTTGATTGTCTTTTCATGAATGGCTTTTCATTACCCCCTTCTGCTAGATCTTAAACTCTCCCAGACGGACCCCTTGTTTTGTTCTTGATTTTATTCTCCATGTACAGAGTGGGACAAAAGTAGGTTTACAGTTGTTCGTATGGAAAATAATACAATAATTAATAAAGAATAATATAAGGATAATCTCTGTTTCACATACTCACAACTGTAAACCTGCATTTGCTTCACTCTGTATAACACATACCAGTCCTAAAATAAACATTTATTGGATAAATTACATTGTTACCACTTCCAATATATTTGCAGTCTGGTTAAATTCACAGTGGATTTCTTTAAATCAGATTTTCTTCTCTTTCAGAAATTCATTGAATTCTTCATTATTTCCTCATCAGGTACTAGTGAATACCCAGAGCAGGGACCTACACACCTGTTACAGTCGCTTAACAGTGTAGCACTCATTAGTATGTTATTTCAGCCTTTAATGAGAATTGTAAAGATATAGGTTAATTGTCCATTTAATCAACTTTTTTTAAAGTGAGGATTTTGTGAGAGGATAAAATTCACATAGACTGCAGCTGAGCAAAAGCTGAATGTTTTTGCTATGCATGTTTGGATCCAACAGAAAATAGATACTTCCTAAATTTGAATCAGTGGAGGTTTTAATTACCCCTTTTGATGCATATTATGGTCTCACTTCTCATGGTAGTTTTGCAGTCCCTGACGAAGATAAAATAGTCCATACTCTAATATCATCCTTACAACTAGACCTACCATTGTATGTGTCAGTGACTAATATTGAGAGATGAAAATAAACACCCAAAATGTAGAAGGTCTACCATTTTTCTCAGCTGCTGTCACAAAGAGGTGACCCTTTCAAGGAGGAATATTTTTAATGCTCATTTCATCCCCCAAAGGTAAAATGTGCATCCATCATTTAGAGAAAACAAAATGTGAGTAAATGGTGTATCTTGGAGGCAAATATTCCCATGAGGCCATGAATCTGGAAGGATGGAAGTCAGTAGCAAAATATGACATATTCACATTTTCACTTTACTTTCAACTTTTCAGGAGCAGGTCCTGCACGGAGAGCAAGATGGAGCTGCATTCAACCAACGGTGGTTTCAACTTGTGCTGACTGTAATTTTTATCCGTAGGTTTGAAGACATACCTGATAGCGGGTCAGAGAGCGAAGGAGTCTCACTGCAGCTGTTCAGAGGCCTTGCTTTCTGGCTTTGAGGTCATTGATGGCTCACAGGTGTCCTCAGGCCCTAGGGGACAGGGGACAGCATCACCAGGGAGTGTCAGTGACTTGGCGCAGACTGTCAAAACCTTTGATAACCTTAAGGTTAGGTTTTTTTTTTCCTACTTCTAAAACTTTATATTAATCCTGCAGTAGAACATGTGAAATAATAAACAGCTTTTGGGGCTGTTGCAGATGACTGGAATGCCCTTAAATTTGGTTTTGTGATTTTTTTCGTGAGGTATAAAAGAAGCAACATTTTGCATTTTGAATATCTTTCCTTTTTGTGACCTGTTCTGCACCTCCATTTTCTTTGTACACTGCATAAAGATGCTTCTCACTTGAGTTGTTATTTCCTTTCTCTGGAACCTTTTAGGGTTTCTAAAAGCTAATAAATGATAGTAAAGGTGATTCTCCTCTCCTCTTGCTGGAGAGCTAGTTGGTCTCTTATTTCCAAGACCACTTTCTCAAGTATTTCTGTGTCTTCTAAAATCCAATGTTTTATGATTATTTTAAATTTTGTTGATGTGGGTGAACCTTATGACGTAGCTAACTGAAGGAGTGAAGGCTTGCCAAGAACATTATAGTATTTCACTATTGGAATAGAGATGTTTTGGTGGCTGTCAAGAAGTACCCATTTCTGTCATAGTGAACTACTAAGGAATTAATATGATGGTCCTTGGGCATATCAAATCAGTCTAGTTTATGAGCTATTCCTCAGTTTCCACATTTGATTTAGTTTCCCCACTTGTACCTCTTCTTTATTTTAATAGTTTAAATATTTGCCATTTCCATTTTTTAAAAGACAGTTAAAACATATATCCACTTCACTTCTGTGTTCTCAAATACCCCAATAATATATTGGTCAGGGTGATGGCCTATTTTTATGGCTTTAATCCAACCTGTTCCTTAACAGATTGGAAAACTGGCTATGTTGGTATTTAAGCTTAATAGGCATCATAATGTGGCAATCAGCTGGGATTATTTCACTTGTGTCAAAATCCATAGGATCGATCACCAGTTACTTTGTGTAATTATTGCATTCAAGTTTATTGACAGTATTCAGATATCATTGTCATTGTGTGCTTTGTTAACTTAGTGCAGAGTTCCCCAGCATCGATACTATCAACATATTGGGCCACCCTATGCACTGTGAAATGTTGAGCAGCATACCTGGCTTCTACCCACTAAGTGCTGGGAGCTTGCCCTCCTCCCATTGTGACAACCAAGACTGTCTCCAGCAGTGCCCAGTGTCCCCTGAGTTGGTGGAGGGTAAAATCACCCCAAGTTTAGGATCAGTGGGGTAGGTACTAGCCCTTGTCTTCCTTGTACTCTCTGGCATATGAATAACAGCTAATGTATCTGAAATTTCCTTGATGCCTGTGCACTTTCGAGACAACTTCTTTGCTGGACTGAAGTAGTCTGAAAGGAACTCTGGGTGCATTGATGGTCACTGAGCATGGCAGGAAAGAATCATGCCAGGAAGGAGCACAAAAACGTGGCTATCTAAATACAATTTCATTACCTAAGGAGAAACAGTTTCCTCCAGGCTTCAAAGTAAGCTGTATTTAAATAGAGAAATAGAGCTCAAAGCCAAAAATAAATGATTTGTTGTGTTTGCTGCCATTTTAGATTTTGTGTGTGTGAGTTTCTATCCATTAGGGAGTATAGTTGCTGACTTCACTTTTTAAAAAGAAATCTGGATGGACAAAATCTATTTAGTATATTCTGTTACCTTGTATAAATTTTCCAAATAATCATTGAAAATTTCCTGAAAATCTTGTGATCTCTTAAGTTGACCATGTGTACCAAAAGGAATTTGAGCAAAAGAATTTTTGTGCCCCTCCAGAAGAGATAGATGAATTGGATCTGAAGTATAATTTCTGCTATTCTGATGGTGTTGTGGGGGATCATAAGACATCTGAGGCCAGGGCTGTCCCAGAAAGTTAGAATTACAGTTGGAGTGGAAGGAGCAGGAAGAGATAGAAGACTCGGTCTCCCCTCCAGGCTTTGTCACTTTGGGAAGTCCTTGCCATACTCTTGTCTTCTCTGCTTCTAGTGCCTGTGGTGAGGATCAGGCGAGAGCAGGCATCTGTGAGCACTTTATAAAATATAAGCACTGGGTAACTGAGTGAATCATTATGAACTAGCAGCCTAAAGCTGAAAGGCAGATAACTGAGGTCTGCCTTGAAGATTATATAGATTATAATCTGACGTAAAACTGTTCAAGTAACAGTTTTTGAACAATAGAAATGTAAAATATCAGTTACTTGCTCATTCATTCTTTGGGCGGGTTTTTCCTCTAAACTTGTCAGTGCCTCATATGCATGTCATTGGCTTGTTGCCTTATATTGTCTGCACAATGGTTAGCTCTTCTTATTAGCTGGAATCACAGACTAGCTCCTCCTGTTCTGCCACCAGGGTCTGTTGACTCTTCCTGTCAGTAGGCTTTCATCTCCTTTGCTGCTGTTGTTACCTCATCCAGCCAGAGTTAGGTCCCATGTAGATTTGTCACAGACCCCACATTTCCTTCCTACCCTGGTGTAAGGCAGTGTTTCCCCGTGTTCCCTTGAGCAGTACTTTCTCTGGATGGACATAGGTGTTAAGCATAGGAAAAAGGTTCTGTGGTCAGATAAGTGTGGGAAATTCTAGGTTAAACAACACTGAAAAGGTTTCTTTACTGCAGGACTTCTTAGAGCTTTTAGTATGCTAATACGCACACTTAGGTCTCCAGAGAGGGTTGTTGTATGCAGCATTCTCAGACCTCTTTGACCACTGATTTCTTTTTTCTAGCTGCTCCTTTGGGAGAATGCTTGTCTAATGAAAGGGTTTTTACACAAGAACCAAGAAATTAGAGAAAAGGTGTTCAGTAAATATTCATCAAATGAATGCGTGCATATCTTGGTCCTGCTGTTCCTCTTACCTGCAATGCACATTGCTTCCCTTCTTCCCCCAAAACTCCTCTTTGCCTATCACAGTTCACTTTCATTACTAGTTTCTATGACTCCTCTACCCAATAATGCTGTAACATTATAGCTATAACATACACAGTCTTCAATATTTTCCTTATGTTTCTTATGTGCCTTACTGTGAGCTCTTAGAATGCAGACAGGGCCCATGTTTAAAAAAAGTTATATTTTTCCCAAATGTCCAGCACGATGCCTGGCATATAGTAGATAATTAAAACTTTCTTTTGGCCTAAATTTTTAATTCTTAAATGATACACAGGAAGATAGAACTCCACAGAGCTTGCTGAAGAAGGACTGAACTGAGAATCCTGAGCAGAACTACATAGAACCAAAGTAATGTCTAGGAAGCATTTCTCTTCCTTCCTAGCACATGTGTTCTATATGTCTGTAAGTTATTTCTCAGTTGGTAGCTGGAGAAGTCTTATCTAATATTTCATAAAATAGTCTGAGTACTATGATGACCTACCAAGAAACTGTAGTCATGTTAAAGGACAAGGGCTTTGATCCTCAGGTCAGAGAGAACCCTCCCACACTCAAGCATTGACTTCTATAGTAAGAGTCTTTCATCAAGAAGCCCTAGCATTACACAATGGGGGACTGTGGGGAGAAGGGCACTGCTAGCACTGTGGCACACAGCACTCTGAGCCTGAGCTTCTGAAGATAGCCCTAGGGTTTGGGATAGGGGAAAGAGGAGTTAGGAAGGGAGCCCAGGAAGGACACAAGGGGTCTACATGTCATAGTCACAGAAGGCAACTGTAGTGCTATAGGAAGGGTCAAAACTCAAAATTGAGGATTGTTCTCAAAGCCTTGGCTTTGGGACTTGTGAGCAAGTTGCTTAGCTTCTCTAAGTCACAGTGAAATGGTGATGATGAGGCAGTCTCTCAGGGTTGTTGTGAAGATTAACTGAAGTAATGCCCATGAATGCTAGGTTTGCACTAAATGCTCAGTTAACACCAGGACATGCATTCATTCCCTCCATGTGGAGATGTGGGCAGTGACCACTGTAGAAGTAAAGAAGGACAGGAGGAGACATAGGTATGGTGTTGATTCGCCCACAATGAGTCATTGATTATCTTGGGAAGGTCTTGCCTTCTCCACTTCTGGATGGAGAGAGGTTCTTCCATTTTTGTCCTTGGTTGTTGCTGTGAGGGTTGTAACCATGTCACAAATGTATAATTGGAGTATGGGCACTTGGCCTATTTAGTGTGACCTCAGCTCTGCAGAGGAGGTCTGCTGCTCATTTGGCATGAAGCTGCAGGTGATAGATTGAAACTACTACACATGCCAATAACAATAGCTGATCTAATGTCTTTGTGAAGAACCAAGAAATGAAAACCAAAGATGTGGGGGGTTGTTTTTCTTTCTTCTTTTCTTTTCCATTTATTACATCAGTACTAATCAGTTAACTGAGTGAGCTGTGACACCATCTTAAGCTCATCTCTGAAAGATCTCACTGGAAATGCACCTGTGTGGCTATCATTGTGAGTTTACCTAAATCTATTCAAAACAGGGCTGGCTGCGTGCTCATGGGGTGAAAGTTTCTACATATTTCCAGTGAGTAATGAGGCTGATGGTATGGATTTGTTCACATGGGGAAATTCAGAGAGGACCTGTCCTATTTCAAAAGCGTTGTACTTTCCCTTTGAGGTTACTAGCCCCAGGGATCATTCTTTTATGACAGTTGCCATGACAAGAAACTCACTTTACTTATTTTTTAATAAGTATTTTATTGTTGTTCTGTTACAGTTGTCCCAGTTTTTCCCCCTTTACCCTCCTCCACCCAGCCCACCCCCAGCTCTCACAGACAATCCCCATCCTATTGTCCATGTCCATCAGTCATTCATACATGTTCCTTGACTAGTCCCTTCCCCTTCTTTCTACCCTTATCTCCTTACCCTCTCCCCTCTGATTGCTGTCAGTTGCTTCCTTGTTTCCATGCCTCTGGTTCTATTTTGCTCATTTGTTTGTTTTGTTCATTAGTTTCCTCTTATAGGTGAGATCATATGACATTTGTCTTTCATCTCCTGGCTTATTTCACTTAGCGTAATAATCTCCAGTTCCATCCATGCTGTCACGAAAGGTAGGAGTTCCTTTTTTCTTCTTTCTGCTGCATAGTATTCCTTTTTGTAAATGCACCACAGTTTTTTGATCCACTCATTTACTGATGAACACTTAGGCTGTTTCCAGTACTTGGCTGTAAATAATGCTGCTATGAACATTGGGGTGCATAGGTTCTTTTAAACTGGTGTTTCAGGATTCTCAGGGTATAATCCCAGCAGTGGAATTTCTGGGTCTAAAGGCAGTTACCTTTTAATTTTTTGAGGAAATTACAAACTGTTTTCCACAGTGGCTATACCAGTCTGCATTCCCATCAACAGTGCACTAGGGTTCCCTTTTCTCCACATGCTCACCGGCTCTTGTTTGTTGATTTGTTAATGGTGGCCATTCTGACTGGTGTGAGGTGGTATCTCATTATGGTTTTAATTTGTATCTCTCTGATGGCTAGTGATGTTGAGCATCCTTTCATATGTCTCTGGACACTTTGTATGTCCTCCTTAGAGAAGTGTTCGTTCAGTTCCTTTGTCCATTTTTTAATTGGATTTTTTGTCTTCCTGATGTTGAGTCATATGAGTTCTTTATATATTTTGGACATCAAACCCTTGTCCAAGACTCTAAATAAATGTTCACTTCTTTTATCTCCTTGTTTTTTGTATTACTTGTCTGTAAAATCATTATGACTAGGCTCAGCTGGCTCACTTTGAGGGTGGAGAAGACCTCTACTGTTAATTAATTCATTATAGAAATGGAAAAGGTAGTAGATCTCTCTCTATATATATATATATCTGTATATCTCCATATACCTATATATCTATATGTAGAGATATATACACACACTACTTACATAGTTTTGTTTTCTTTTTTAAAAGATTTTATTTATTTATTTATTTATTTATTTATTTATTTATTTTTGGAGAGAGTAGAAGGGAAAGAGAAAGAGAGGGACAAAAATATCAATATGTGAGACATGCAACAATTAGTTGCCTCTCAATCAGTTGCCCCAACTGGGGACATGGTCCGCAACCCAGACATGTGCCCTGACTGGGAATCAAACTGGTAGCCCTTCAGTTTGCATACCAGCACTAAATCAATTGAGCCACACCAGCCAGGGCTATAGTTTAGAAATTAAATATTTATTATCAATGGTGACTATACTTAAAACCATTAAATTAAATGGTGAATTGTATGGTATGTTAATTATATCTCAATAAAACTGTTATAAAAAAGAATAAATGGTAGTCTGCTGGCTCTGAAATATGGATATAAAAAATTTTCCTAAAAAATGACTTTTTAAGATTTATCTATATTTTAGTTGTTTGTGTATATGTCCTTCAATTAGGAGAAAGCACATCACATATAAATTGACAGCTCTTTCTTAGAGAAGAATTTCATCTGATAGATGTAGAAGGAATGAGCAAAAGGGAATCCCCATTAGAATGTCACAGTAATAGTTGTTGCAGGCAAGATCCATCAATGAACTCTAAAATTAGTGGTTATATGTTTAAGGAGAAATGGGATATTTGCATATCCTCCAAGCATCCCCCCTCTCCTCCAGATATTTATTCACTGTAAAAGGAAGAATAGTAAGTGGCAGTGGAAAACCTGGCAGGCCCTCCGTCAGTGGATGAGGAAGGTTAATAAGAATAGTGGATCTTGTACACAGTGATGTGAGGTGCTGAAAAGGGCACATCACCTCTGTGGAGTTCTCCTCCAGATTCCAAACCTTAGTCAGCTTGAGTGAAAGCATCAGACAAATCCAAATTCAAGGGCAGTCTACAAATTACTTGACCAGGACACTTTAAAAGTGACAGGATCATCGAAGACAAGGATGGCTGAGGACCTGCCACAGACCAAAGGAGTCTAAAGAGAGAGAACAATTACTTAATTGCTTCCCAGGTCAGAAACGGGACATTATGGGGGAAACTGAGAACTTTGAATATGAGGTATTAGGCGTAAATGAAATTTCTCAAAATATGAAATACTTCCTTTTTCTGACTTTTTGATGGAATATTTCCACAACATAGTAACAGTATTCTTGCCTTGTGAGCCTCAGTTAATAAATGCAGTTAATAAATAAATGTAGGACTCAGGAATCTGAGAGAGGTTCTATGATTCTCCACTCTATGACCTTGGGATCCGGTGTCTGATTTTCCAAGATTTTGTTTTGCCTCCAGTATTCTCAAGCTGTTCACTTCCTGTTCTTAAAGGTTTAGTTTGCCCCCCCTTTTTTTTTTGTAACAATTAGTGCTTCTATTTTCCTCTAATATTTTGCTTCTATTTTTCTCTGGTATTTTGTTAGCAGAAATCACCATGCGCCAGCCCCCCAGTGCTGTGTAATAGCCAGGATGCCTTCTGCTCACATTGCAAGGTGATTCCTGTTCACTTGGAGATGTCATACCTGTGTGGTTGGGGTTGAGGACGCTACTGCCTGGCCTTAAACTCCTGCTGTCATTTTCTAACTGTGTGACTCTGGGCAAGTCTCTTCTCTTCTCTGCCTCAGTTTCCTCCTGAGCCCCATAAAATGGGGCTAATCAGCCCTGGCTGGTGTGGCTCAGTGGATTGAGTGCCAGAGTATGAACTAAAGGGTCATCAGTTTGATTCCCAGTCAGGGCACATGCCTGGGTTATGGGCTGGGTCCCTGGTGGGGTGCACATGAAAGTCCACCACACACTGATGCTTCTCTCCCCCTCTTTCTCCCTACCTTCCCCCCCTGCTTAAAAATAAATAAATAAAATCTTTAAAAAAATAAAATAGGGGTAATCATAGTGTCAGCTTCATAGGTGTTATGAGGACTAAATAAAGTGATGTAGGCAAAGAGCCTAGAACTTGGAATAGGCCTCAGTAAGCTGTATTACTGTTATGTTGCATGTTCCTATATGTCACGTGTTCAACCTGAGTTTTGGGTTTGGGGAGCAAGGGGTGTTTCTGGTCACATGACAGCTTGCCTAGTAGTTGTATTCAGCAGACTAAACAGGCAAAGCCAGGGCTTTTCTGATGTTTCCTCCTCGTTTCTCAGAAAACAGGTTTCCCTGCTCCCTCCTTTGACAGTTATGAAAAAAGGACAGCTGTTAGCTTAGAAATGGTTTATCTTGTGAAGAGAAACAGCCCTGAAGAAAAAAACAGTATTTTATAGCTCTGTGCTGCTATATACTCTGAACAGAGTGTAGGGTGCATGTATCAAAGTCTGTTTAAAAATAAATGCAAATGCCCCCAAGTGTATTAGAGAAATAGTTATAATCTTCCCTCTGAGCCCATGTTCATGTTGGGGGAAGGAGCACAGATAATCTGGGAAAATGCAGAACTTGCTCTTGGGTGATCTCCAATGGGATCTTGGGTTTTCCAGGCAATAGCCAGTGTATGCTTTGGCCCAGGAAGTACTCTGTCTGGGGTACCTTAACTGTTCTTGATAAGCTTCCCTTGGTACCAGTGTGCCAATAGTGCCATTTAAAAGAACCAGGAGGACGTGGTCCTAACTGCCTTGGTCCCTTCATGGAATGAGGCAGAGGAGACCAGAGTGCCAGGATTATTCCTAGGTCCTCCTTGTACCAGGAAAGGAGGCCAGAGAGAGGCTGCATGGTGGTCAGGGGCCAGGAGCTCTGCAGTCTGGGCCCCCCTGTTGTTGACAAGCATTTGTGTGGTCAGAGCAATCACTTTTGCTCTGAAGTGTTGAGGATTAATTGAGATCAAGTACAGGAGACTGCAGACATTGTCTGGTTAAGGGCCTGATTATTATTCATGGCATGCCCTCTGTACATTGGTGTTTCTAAGTCATAGCAGCTGCCATCATTACAACAGCCAACTTTATCTAATATGCCTCCCACTGTTGCTTCCCTGTGAGTCAGTTGCTTTGGTATGCCTCCCAAGGTGGCAGGATATATCCCAGGTAGTTCCCTGAAGTATGAAATGCTTCCCAGTGAGGGCTTCTCAGGGATGGAGTTACTAGCAGCGGCATGGGGGGAGATGGGCATTTAATGGATTGGCAAACATTTCAGAGAGGTGTCTGCATGCCTAGCAAAAAGCAGTTTGTGAGATGTTTTAACCCAATTAAAGTGAAGCTTTAATATATAATGGTTAAGGGAAAATGGCTGTCAGGGGTGGAGAGGGGAAGTAAACTCACCTAACCATTGCCTGGTGGGGCCCTTGTCATGCAGAATGGGCTCTCACCACAGAGCAGAAGGGGATGTTGAGATTCAGAATATCTCCATCAGGGAAGATGTATTTCCTGAAGATTTTTTGTTTCATTTGTTTTACAGTTTTAATTTTAAAAGCCTCCCCCGTCCCCCCAAAGGAAGGTAGCTGAAGAAGAAATAAAATGACAAAGAGCAACATTTTCAAAGCAAGTCTACAGCTTGTTCTCCCACCCAACCCCATGTCCCCACTCAGGGCAAAGCTGCTGTGGGAATGCCGAGTGAGCACTGTTCAGGCCATCAGGAGTCCCAGTCATAGGTCCTACTCTCTACTGCTTCACATGGAACCCCAACGAGCCCCCGAACCTCCCTCAGTGTAGACTCCTAGACCATTTATGAACACCTGGACTCTGACAGTGTATGTCTGTGCCTTCGCTCCCTGAGATTCTTTTGTGGGCAGCTCTACAAGATCTTACCTCCATATTAGAACATTTTATCACAGCAGGGTACAGGCCCACGTAGCCTCTTTGTCAAAGGGACATAATTTTGACTTGGTCATCTATGAAGACCACTGCCGCAGGCTCCCTGAAGATTAACAGGTCCCAACGGGCACTCCCAGTCTCCATAGGCCTTTCAACCCCTTTGCAGCCAAGACCTTCACAGAGAAGGTGCAGAGTCTGAGTTGTGTGGCTCCGATTCCTATCAAGGGGATCCTTGGTGGAGAGTGTGTACCCTCTGCTGTTGGATTGGTTCGATAGTCACTCCCATTTATTTGTGGCTTTAAATGTGTAAAACATCATATATACATAAAATCAGTGTGCAGTGGAATTCCTAAGAACCAGATGGCCTGTTTCAAAGTGCATCATGTGTACTTGAGGAGAGAAAAATACTCAGAAACAACTGATGCCAAGAGATAACTAAAAAAGAAATGGCTATGCAAGAACAGATACCAAGGATGGCTGTCCTGTCTGTGATCAGGGACATTAAATTACCAGATGAACTATCTTTATAACCAGAGAGAATAGTGACCAGAAACTTTAATATTAAATACCAACATTTACTGAATACTCACTAACACTTCAGACCTTGCGCAGAGCCAAGCTGTGGTAAGTGCATATGCACCTCCACTTGTCCACCTCTCACCCGCAGCAGACATTACCAGTCCATCACAGCTCTCCTCCTGTTGGGCCAGGAGGCTGCCTCATCATCTTCAGTTCACTAATCTAGAAAGTCAGTATCATGGGATTAGAGTTGGTGCACAAAACAAAGCTGATTTAAAATACCTCTGACATGCTTTAATTGTATTAATTCATTTTGCCCTTATAGTAATTTTTCAAGTTAGATATAGTTCCTTTTTACCAAGGAAGAAAATGAGACTCAGAGAGAGTCCCTATTAAGTGGTAGAACCAGTGCATGACAGTTTGATTTCAAAGCCATTGCCTTTAATCACTGTTATACTACTTCTCTAGTCTTAATGTTTAAAAAGTGGTCAGAGTAATAGCTTTTTACTCTTTCATTGTGTCTTTACAAGATTGTGAAATTCCCTGGGCCCTAAGGGTTTGGCTCAGAGTCTTTCACACCATTCCCACACTCTAGGTTGGATCCACTCCAGCCCCAGGCCACTCACTACTTGGCCCCTGAAAAGGCCACTGTTTCCCTAGAGAAGCAAGTCTGCCACCACTGCCACCACCGAAGTCATTTACTTATGTCCCCACCAGGGGGCACCCTTAGGACCTCGCTGGGTGTTTCTTGGGCACATCTACTTTATGCCTCCCGTGGGGGCTGGGAAGGGTACTCCCATTTGTGTGGTACTGGAATTTTGGAATTATTTTTTATTTGAGAAGATCAGTGGCCCATTGGTAAAATGTTTTGAAGTTTAACTCAGTCAATACCAAGATACACTTTAAAATAATTTTATTGTGTGTTTTGATAATTAGAACATTTTACCCATTAATAATGTCAGTTTTTAAAGAGCTATAACCAGATTTTACCTAGGTACTACTCTTTGCTCAGGTATGTTAGTTAATGTTATGTTAGGTCAGGTACGTTAGCTCTGTTGTCATGTTTGTTTTCATTTTTTGATAATATAAATGTTCAAACTTAGCTTGTGCATTGCCTCAGATTCCCAAATTACACACCTCTTTAGAATCTTTGTTTCTTTTGTTTAATACAGCGTGGGCCTGAAATCTAAGTTGGGATGTGATCTGGGCCATGTCCTTGCCTTTAGGAATTAAGTGACACTTATTTTAAATTTCTGAAGTAATATTTAGCTTCCTATAATGTATTCCAATGTTTAACAATGCTATGTAAGGACATTTTTTAGTCATAATATATCTTTGCTGCTACAGTTTGTCTTCTCCACTGGAAGTGGTTACTTGCTATCTCAATGGCAGTTCCTAGTTTAATGGATCACATTAATAATAACAGTAAATTTATTAAGAGAGCCAGGAATGACGCTAGACTAGCTGCATACATAATCATTTGATCCTTACCACATATTTTCAAGAAAAGTGTTATCAGTCTCTTTTTACAGATGAGAGAACTGAGGTGAGTGGCTTGAACAGGATCCTCCAAAACGAGTAAGGATTCGAGATGGGATTTGAACCCTGGTTTATGAGAAATGAAGGCCTTGCTGCCCTTTCTACTCTAACTGTCAGTATTGTTTTGTCTTTTCTTTTCTAGATAAGCTAATTTCTGCAAACTTTTAAGAATTCCTAGGTCTATAAACAGGCCCCTCTGATTATTCAGACTATTTTCTAGGAACAGCTCACTATCACATAGAGCTCGTAGACCTTGGCTTAGTGTTCTCGTGTAGGGTAATAGCATGTTGTTCAATGACAGCAGCCTTATTGAGGTGTGATTCCCATACCAAGAGACCCCTTTAAAGTGTACAATTTGATAATTTTAATATATTTTCAAAGTTGTGCAACTATCACCACAATCAAGTTTAGAACACTTTCATTACCCCTCAAAAGAAACCCTATGTCCATTAGATCGGGGTCCCCAACCTCCAGTCCATGGACCAGTACTGGTCCAGGCCTCACAGCAGAAGGTGAGCTTAATGTAATGCACTTGAATCATCTTAGAACCACCCCCCTCTGCCAGGTCTGTGGAAAAACTGTCTTCCATGAACCAGTCTCTGGTGCCAAAAAGGTTGGGGACTGCTGCATTAGATCCCTGCGCATTCTCTTATCCCTCTCTCCCCCTGGCAACACCCGATCTCCTTTCCATCTCTATGGACTTGCCTTTTCTGAACATTTTATATGGATGGAATCATTCAGTATGTGGCCTTTGTGTCTGTCTTCACTCACTGAGTACAATGTTTTGATGGTTCATTGTAGCCTACATCTGTACTTCATTTTTTTTGATGGCTAAATAATATTCCATTATATGGTTAGATTCATTCATCTGTTAATGGACATTTGAGTTTTGTATTTTTTGGCTGTTTTGTAACATTCATGTACAGGTCATGAATGTTAGGTGGACATGTTTCCATTTTTACTTTGCCAGTTTGTCTTTAACTCATCCTGGAGTGGATCAGTAAGCCTTCCGTTGGTTATAACCATTCTACATGACAGCAAATTGCAACAATAGAGGACCTGTTTGAATTACGTATTATGGTCATGTTTTCTGGGTGAGTTCCCATGGTCTGTGTTTTTCTTGTAGACCTGCCCTTCATGCAGAATCACATTTGCTCCCAAATCGGAAGCTGGTACAGAAGGAGGAGCAGTGCAAAACAGCTGTCAGGAGGAGCATAAAAATAACACCAAGGTAACAAGTTCCTGGTTGTCATTGCTGTCAGTTCCTCTCCTAGCACATCTACCTGAGATGACATTCCTGGCTTGTCGACTTCTCAGTTCTTAGAGTAACTCCTCTTAGGTGACATGGTTCCACACCTTCTAGTCCTTTGAGTTTTGAACAGACCAGTAAAGAACAGGCTGGAGAGTCAGAACTAATCCATGAGAAGTAATCACATGCTGAACTGGATGGGATCCCTAATGGGCAATAAGGGTTCAAAGACATGTGCATTAGAGTAGTTAGGGAAAGTTTGTGGAGCTGGATGTTGGACTCAAAATACAGTGGAATATGGATTAGCCAAAAGAAGAGGGGACATTGGGATAAGAGACACCGTGAAGAGGGACTTGCGGTTAGGGACAGCAGTGAGAAAATGCCAGAAAAATCTCATTTGGAACCAGAGCCAGGACTGGAGTGGAAAGCAGAACAAAAACCAAACCTGAGAGCCTTTCAAGCAGCTATGAAGGCTGACCCTCCAGGAGACCTTTATCTGTCACCCACCTCCATGTCATCTGCCCATGGACTTGTGCAACACTGGGTCAGTCTGTGTTGCAGACAGGCAGTCACCCTTTCTTAAGCTACTGCCCACAGGGGTTTCCTTTCTCTGAACCCACCCTTGCACTTCTCCTGAGTCCCTCAAATGTTCCCCACCGCCCTCTGGATCCCTGGTTCTGTGGTTAGAAAACTCTGAGAGCCTTAACCTCCCTGGTTGTCTGAATGCCTGGAGGTGCAATTTGACAAACTAAGAGGATAGGGAAAAGCAGGTGGGCAAAGAGGTTGAGAGTTTGGATTAGAACAGAGATTTGAAGGTGTAGCGTGCAGTCCAGTGGGATCCCCACATAGCAGAGGAGTTGGGTGGAACAGCACTCTTGCACACCCACAGGTCACTTCTGTGTCTGCTTCTCTCTTTGTCTTGAGGCAGGCTTCTGGCGGACATAATTCTAAGACCCAAAATGGACTTCTGAGCCCTCCCCAAGAAGAGAAGCTCACCAACAGCCAGACTTCTTTGTGTGAGATCTTACAGGAAAAGGGAAGATGGGCAGGTGTCAGCTTGGACCAGTCTGCTCTCCTTTCACTGAGATTCAAGAATATCTGGGAGAAAACTGATGCCCACTTTGTTGATGTTATCAAAGAAGACAGGTAAGAGTGGAGCCATGGGCATTGAAGTAAAGTTTGCAGGTAAAAGCCTCACCCTTTTTCTGAATTACCTTATCTCTCATGTGTTGTCAGTGTGTCGCTTTACTTTGAAGTAATTTAAAACATATAGAAATGTTGCATGAGTAATACAAACAATTCCCTTTATACTAGAGGTGTCCAGCTCACAGCCTATGGGCTACATATGGCCCAGGATGGCTATGAATGAAGCCCAACACAAAACCCTAAATTTACTTAAAACCTTTTTTTTTTTTTGCTCATCAGCAAAAAAGTAGTTTTAAGTAGTGTTTGTGTATTTAGTGTGGCTCAAGACAACTCTTCTTCAGGTATGACCCAGAGACACCAAAAGGTTGGATATCCCTGCTTTATATGCTTTACCTGATTTTCTAACTTTTAACATTTTACTGTTTGTTTTATTCTCCTCTCTCTCCCCCTTTCTCTATGAAATTTATTTTTTTTCTGACCCATGTAACTAACTTAAATACATCATTCTCTTTACCCCTTAATACTATATTTCCTAACAACAAAGATGTTCTTTTACATAATCGTAGTTATCAAATTCAGGAAACTTAGCACTGATGTGATATTTTATCTAATCTGCAGTCTATATTCCAGTTTTGTCAGTTGGTCCAATATGTCTTTGATGGTACTTCCTTTCCCTCTAGTACAGGATCCAGTCCAGGATCACAGATTTATTATCTGGTGTCATTCCTCTTCAGTCTTTTTAAATCTAAGACAGTCCCTCGGCCATTCTGTGTCTTTCATGATGTTGACATTTTTGAAAAATGCAGGCCTAGTTCTTTTATAAAATATTCCTGAAATTGGATTTGTGTGTTTCCTCATGATTACATTTAGGCTGGACAGATACTACAGAAGGGGTATGTCCTTCTCAGGTGTCATATCTAGAGGCACCTGGTGCTTATTTGTCCTTCATCTGCATAGTAATTTTGGTCAGCCAGGCAAGTGCTGCAGCATTCTCCAATCTATAGTTATAATTTTCTTCTTGTGACTAATAAGCAGGCTGTGGCAAGAACTTTATGATCATGTAAATATCCCATTCCTCATCAAATGCTAGATTTTATCTCCACTGATGGTTCTTGCGTGTAACAGTCTTTACTCTGATGGTTGAGGATGGTGATTTTCCACTCCAGCACAAGCTACACAGTTATCATTTGGCACTAGCATTCTGCTGTAAAGAAAAGTCCCTCCCCACTTATTCCTTTGTCTACCCATATGCTATCAACCTGGACCCTTGGAATCCTGTTCTACTTAAAAGATACAATCATCATTGTCCTTACTCTAGTTTGATGCTCTAGTTGTACCAAATCTGGCCACCAGGAGCCCCCCCTTCAGGCTGGCTCCTGTGTCTTTTTTAACATTACTCAGGCATTTATTATGAGCAATTTCTTACATTCTAGCACAGTGATTTTCAACCGGAGTGCCAACTCTTTAGTCAGAGACACTGACCTCTTTTCCCTTAGATTGTCAAAGCTTTTGCACAGCTAAGGAAAACAGTATCAAAATAAAAAGAGAACCAACTGTATGGGAAAACATATTTGCCAATGATACCTCAGACAAGGGTTTAATCTCCAAATTATATAAAGAACTTACACGACTCCACTCTAAGAAGACAAGTAACCCAATTAAAAAATGGGCAAAGGACTTGAACAGACACTTCTCCAAGGAGGACATACAGAAAATCCAAAGACACATGAAGAGATGCTCAATATCGCTAGCCATCAGAGAGATGCAGATTAAAACCACAATGAGATACCACTTCACACCAGCCAGAATGGCCATCATAAACAAAGCAACAAACAACAAGTGTTGGAGAGGATGTGGAGAAAGGGGGTCCCTAGTGCACTGTTGGTGGGACTGCAGACTGGTACAACCACTATGGAAAGCAGTTTGGAACTTCCTCAGAAAACTAAAAATGGATCTGCCTTTTGACCCAGCAATTCCATTGCTGGGACTCTACCCTAAGAACACTAAAACACCAATACAAAAGAACCTTTGCACCCCGATGTTCATAGCAGCACAATTTATAATAGCTAGGTGCTGGAAGCAACCTAGATGCCCATCAGTAAATGAATGGATCAAAAAACTATGGTACATTTACACAATGGAATTCTATGCAGCAGAAAGAAAGAAGGAGCTTATACCCTTTGCAACAGCATGGATAGAGATGGAAAGCATTATGCTAAGTGAAACAAGCCAGGCAGTGAAAGACAAATACCACATGATATCACCTTTAACAGGAATCTAAACAACAAAACAAAACAAAAAAAACTAGCAAAATATAACCAAAGACACTGAAATAGGGGATAGTCTGACAGTGGCCAGAGGGGAGAGAAGAAGGAATTTCAGGGGGGAATGGGTAGGGATTACAGGAACAAATTTGGAGGACACATGGACAAAAACTAGGGGTGGGGGGTAATGGGGGGAAGGGGGGAGGGTTGGGTGGGTGGGCTGGAATGGGAGTAGGGGGGAGAAAACTGTACTTGAACAATGATTAAAATAAAAAAAAAATGATAACAGCCAGCACAACAATAGCCTTCCAGTTTGAATGAATGAAACTTATACCTCTTTTTTTTTGTTTTTGGTCAGATCATCAAAAGATATATTTTTTCATGTGTGGCAGAATTTTAGTAATTAACTTATGTGGCCATGAGGTGCAAAAGGTTGACAAGGCTGCTCTAGCACAGCAGGCTATTCCAGGCTCATTTTGTGTCTTCCCTGCCCCAGCTCAGGAACCCGACAGTTCTCGAAAGAGCCCTCAGTACTTTTAGTGAAGAATGGTATTTAGATGTAGTTATTAATGTCTAACTCTATGTCATCGTGGTCAAAGACATACTCCGTGATTTCAGTCCTTTTACATTTATTGACTCTTGTTTTATGGCCTCACATGTCATCTTTTTTTGTGAACATACCCTTGCACTCAGAAAAAATTATATTCAGTATTTGTAGGGTGTTGTGATAGTGGATCAACATTAGGGGACAGAATTTTCTCTTTTCTGAGTCTGAGATCATAGTAAGGTATTACACACTTAACACAAAAAGAGAGTTCACTCTGTTGCAAGGAAAAGAGGAAACATATGTACAGTGAACCTTACTATGTGTCAGGCACATGCTAGGCACTTTACCTATCTCATCTAATTTAATTCTAGTGTTGTGTGAGTCAGAGAGACTATACCCCACGGCTGTATTTGCCTTCTGAAACTATGTTAACATTCCCTTAAGTGTATAGCAGTTTCCTGCAGTAGAAAAAGGATATTAACTATTTGCTGGCACTTCATAAAAGAATGAGTCACATAAAGCAGGTTTGATTTCTCTGCTATTAAAGCCATTGAGCATTATTATTTTTCAGGCTTCACATGCAATCTGTATTTGTGACAGTAGCACTAACTGTAAACACAATTACACACAAAATTATACTAACTGTAAACACAATTTTGTGATAACAATCTCTTAGCTTTCTTTGATGGTGGTGATTGCTGTCAATACTCTGAATGACAGGACAGCCAGCTCTGAATTATGTTTTCACTGGAAGCCTTTAAATCTGCATAAGTACTCTCATTATAAGGATTTGCTGGTTTTAGAAGGATATTTTCATAGAACAAAGGAGCTGCCTTCTTCTAACCCTGGATATCAGGAAGATGTTTTCAAAAGCAGAGTTCTAATGATATGTATTATAATTATGGCAAATGGTTGTTCTTTAGTGGAAGGGAAATATCAAATGTGATTATGTTTGCAGACACTTTCCAGAGGTATGTTCTGAAAGGGATGGTCGAACCCTTTCAGATCATACCATCCCTTTCAGATCATTCATCCCTTTCAGAAGGGATGTATCTATAACATGGTGACTTTTAGATACAGCTTTTATGACATGCTTACTGAATGGCATTTCGGTAGCTAATTGCAGTCTTCTGATAAAGTAAATATGATCAAGCTTCATGATGATGGACTGCATTTTTCATCTTTTCTAGCCTGATGAAAGATTATTTTTTTAAGCCACCCATTAATCAGTTCAGCTTGAACTTTTTGGATCAGGAGCTAGAGCAAGCCTACAGGACTAGCTATCAAGAAGAGGTGAGTGTTCCTTATCATTTTACTAAGAAATGTGCCACTTTTTAGTGGATAGTTCCTAATTTTATGCTTTGGAAACTTTTTTGTTTTCCTAAGTGACAGGAAAATGAAGGCTACTATTGATTTCCTATAATCTGTAAGCCCTAAATTGCATCTGTATATGAATTTATCTACACAAGGGAGAAAATAATCTTCCTGTACTCTTTAGTCTAACAACCCAGGCTTGTCATTCCCCAGTCCCTTTCCTCTGCAGTTGGTGCATCTACCATTAGGCTGTGCACTCCCCTAGGACCTCGTTTCATGTCTACTCCCAGCACCCTGAACAGAGCCAGACCCAGAGCAGGCTCCTGAGTGAAGGCATAAGCATCTCTTACTGTCAGTTGACAGGCCTGTGTTTTCATGTGCTGCTGCTACAATCCCCACCTATTACTCCTGTCATGATCCCAGCTTTCACATACCCTGAACCTGGGACCCAGACATTCAGTGGAAGCTTCCAGCACATGGCTTTTGTGCTACTGACTTTACAGACACAGAATCATTACCAGTCAACAACTCAGCCTTCCAGGTTCAGTATGTAACACTTCTGTGCGAGCTTACTGGTGTGTAATCAGTTGCTGTGTGACCTTGGTCAAGTTCCTTAACTCATCTGTGCCTTAGGTTCCTCATTATTAAGTGGAGAATAGTAAGGAGATGACCCACCTAGAGCACTTATTACTCTGTACCTGGTTAGGGGTAGGCAAGTGCTCAATAAATGTTTGGGGTTTCCCACCGAAACCACACTTCATGACCATCCGTCGCATCATCTATGCATGCGCCCCCACCTTTCTTCTACCCCAAATAGGTTATGAAGAATTCTCCTGTGAAGACTTTTGCCAGTGCCACCTTCAGCTCCCTCCTGGACGTGTTTCTGTCAACAACAGTGTTTCTGATTCTTTCCATCACCTGCTTCCTAAAGTACGGGGCTGCCACCACACCTCCCTCGCCAGCCACCCTAGTGGTCTTCGGGGCGGCCTTGCTACTGGAGGTGCTGTCCCTCGTGGTCTCCGTCAGGTAAAGGCTCACCTGCAGGGCGGTTCTCCAGCTTTTAGCTTCTGGCTCCCTCTGCTGGCTCAATAGTTTATGACTGAACAGTCTGCAGCACAACTGACCAGCGGTCTGAAGCGGGCTGTCTCTGCAAGCTCATTCCAGGTGACGGGTCCTCTTTCCTTCCCTCCCCCAGCTCTATTTCGCAGGTCCCTCCTTTGAACACCCTGGCCCGTGGCACAGGTGGGCACTCTTTTTACCAGAGGGTCAGTGTCCTCTGCAGCCCCAATGCCGCCAGCTAGTCCCTGGATCTCCCAAATCAGAGACTTTAAAAAAAAGAAAAGGTGGGAAGACAAGGAATAAGACAGAGAAGAGAAAAAGAAAAGAAAGGGAACCTGCAGAATGGAAGAGAATATTTGCATATCTTATCTACGACTAGGGTCTGATATCTAGAATGTAAGCTCAATAGTAAAAAGATAACCCATTTAAAAATGGACAGAGTCTGAATAGAAAGCAGTGGCGCCTTAGGAAGCTGGGCCCTCAGGACCTGCCCAACGTGACTTTGGGTTCAGTCTAGCACTGAGAAAGCTTCCAGGTGCTCTACATTTCTGACTGGATGTGAATACACAAGCACCCAGACAGCCTGCACCATCTGCCTCCTGGGCACTATGACACTGGATCTTTGCACTACAACCACCTTCTCTGTTCAGCCCTGTCACTCCCAACAGGGGAGCCTGTCAGCCTAGTGGGGTCCCACTGGTAATTGCCCCAAAAGCTGGGGTAAAACAGAAACAGGGAGAAGGACCCTGACCATAAGTATCTGCTCCTCCTTCCCAGCATCCCAGGACAGGAAGCAGTAGCTTTAGGTCTGGCCCTGAGGCTGGCTGCCTGCCCCCTCCCTTTGGCACTCACTGCTCCTTTGCTTCCCAGTGAGGCCCCTGGGAGAAGGCTCTTTGCTGAGGGCTGCCAGAGGCCACAACCTCATCTCCTGTCCCTGGTTGAGGTCACTCTGAGGCGCATCCTTGCCGGCTTCAGTTCCCCTGTAGGTGGGTGGAGCTGCATTGCCCACAAGTGTCTCTTCCATAACACAGCCTTTCTTTCCTGTGTGCCTGCCCCACTGTGTCCTGGCTCTGCACATCTCGCTGAGCTGCCTGGGACCCACTCCCAAGTCCCCTGCTTCTGGGAACCCAGTCTAAGTCATCATCAGGCCCCTATGTTTTTTTTCCTTTTTAATGTTAGTTTTGTGATACAATTCATATATAATAAATGCACTCATTTAAGCCTACAATTCAATTAACTTTAGTAAACTCACAAAGTTGTACAAATGTCACCATAGACTTTTAGAACATTTATATCACCCCAAAGAAAACACAGTGCACATTTGCAGTTACTCCACTTTCCTCACTTCCCCAGCTCCAGGTTTCTGTCTGGTATGGGTTCTACAGCCAGAGAAGGCTTTTGATCTCTCTGGGGCTAGCATCGTCTCCATACATTTTTTTAAAAACCCTTTATACTATGGTTTCCTGTTCCTTTGGGCCCAATTCTACAGTATTTGGGCTAACCCACATTTAGAGGCTGCGGAAGGTCTCAAGCACACACAAGCCAGGCCTAGCCGTGCCTGGATGCCAAGGTCCTGGGCCAGGCAAATGAGGTAGCCACTATGCTCCTGAAAGAGCTCTAGTGTGACTTTAAAAGTTCACTTTACCTGGGAGAGGTTGAGACCTCTCAGTCCCCTAAGGACATATTTATATTTAGGACTCCAGACTAGTAAGAACCTACACTGGTGAATAGGTAGGTGCCCCAAGGAGGCCAGTTCTTGCCGGCTTCAGTGGCTGGCTCTGGGCCTGGTATCTCTTCTGGAAGCCTTCCCAGTCTCAGCTTGGGCCCTTGTTCTTCCACACCAACCATTTGTGCTGTGCCCCAGACAGGCGTGAGACAGGGGTCTTGTCCTTGGAACTCTGCAGTCCTGGGGACCTTTGTGGAGGCTTCCCGGGCTTCCCAGGCCAGGCTGGGACTCAGCTCCCTCTGTCTCCTTGTAGGGCTAATGTATTCTGCCTTTGAGCATATTTATGGTTATTCTTGGAAATAGTCCAAGGACTCCATTATCCTTTAAGTATCAGGAGGCCAGAATAGTTCAGGACTTAACAAGGTCAGATCGGCCAGGTTCCACATGGGATATGGCTGAGATTTAGAGTTTCCTCATGGGGGCTAAACACAGGCAGAGCGCTAGCTGCACTGCAGGTGGTTAGGCCTCAAAGGGCAGGTACCTGGGTGTGTCTGAGCCCCCTGATGGGGGCTTCTAGCCCCTCAAGTAGTAAGGACAACGAGGCTGCCCACCCCCCCGCCCCCCCGCACCTTCCCCAGGGGCTGGCTTCAGAGAGGGACCATGTACGTGGGTCCCCCTCCTGCTGCAGACCCCCCACTGCCCTTCTTTCTGTTTCCACTGCTGGAGTCTAGGCCACTCCTGAGTCTGGGATCCCTCGCTTAGTCAAGGCCATTCTGCCTTCAGAATCACAGTTTCCAGCCCCTGGATCACACACTCAGCTCCCTTGTTTATGAAGAATATTTTATGATGTTCACATCACTATCCTGAAATGTAGCCCACCTATGCACACAACTTCTAAAAGAATCAATGAAATGTTGTCACTCCAATACGAAGGAGAAACGAGAAAGCCATTTAAAATAAAATATGTAGTGCCTTACTTCAAATATGCTAGGGCACCAACATCTACAGTTGTAACAGCTGTCAGCTGTCTGCTCTCACGCACACGATTGCTGAAAATGGGATGGTTCTAAGCCTGGACCATCCGACGTGTGCATGTTTAGCGGCATAAGCGCCATGGGCTGGGTTACAGCCTACGGTTTCTGAAATGCTGAACAACTCTTGGTGATGTCCCAAACTAAACAAAGGGTAATCTTGCTTGATTTACACAGTGGTTTATTCCTGGAAATGTGTATGTTAACAACACGCAGAAACCACTTTCTGTTTGTAAAGTAAATGCAACTGGGGTGTAGGCTGAGGTCCTTGTCAGCAGAATTTCAACTCCATGGGACATGCCTAGGGGGCGTGTGATGGTTGTGTGGGGCACAGGGCAGAGCTTCACTGTACATTGCAGAATGCCTCTCTAGATGTCAGTTGCCCCCTCAATCATTGTGGTAATCCAACAGGCACCCCCAACATTCCAAAACATCCCCTGAACCTCCCACTCGAGACCTCCTGCCCTACTTAGCAGGTAACAGTAAGGTGGCCGCCTTTCATGGGGCCTGTTAGTATCTGTGTGCCCAGTTCTTACCTGTTCCGTTTAGACACATAGAGGCTTATGCTTGGCTTTTTACAAGTGTATCTTATCAGTTTGCAACAAGTAGGGTATGATGAGCTGAGCAAGTCCAGTGTTCGTGTTTGGTGCTTCCCATCTACCAAAAGTGAGGGGTGCGGGGGCTCTGCCTGTTGTTCATGCCAGCAGCAGCAGCATGAGTGAGATCCTCCATCCCACCTTCTCTGGCTGGCTGACCCACCTACAGACACCCTATGTCTCCTTTCTCTCCCTGCCTGTTACAGGATGGTGTTTTTCCTGGAGGATGTGATGACTTGTACCAAGCGCCTGCTGGAGTGGATAGCTGGTTGGCTCCCACGCCATTTCATTGGGGCCATCCTGGTGTCACTTCCCGCTCTTGCAGTCTATTCACACATCACTTCCGAATTTGAGACAAATATACACGTACGTAAAGGTTTGGCCATTTTATTCCTGAACTCTCTGGACTCCCTCGTCACTTAAAAAAAATGCTTGATGATTTGGGTCACAAATTTAATATAGGCCCTTAAAGAAGTACAATCTCTCTGTCAGCCCTGTGAGTTTGTCCTTTGAAAAGACTTGCCTGCCACAGAGGAGTAGGCAGGGAGTTTTCTACGAAATCTGTCCAGGTGCTCAAGCCTGTTGTTGAGCACACTCACGAATGCTGGCTAAGATGCCACCGTGCTCTGGGGAGAGTTCCCAGTGCACGTGTATCCTGTCCTACCTCTCTTAGTGTCTGTCAAGGTCCAATTCAATTATTTTCTTACTTGTTTTACAACATAAAGAAACATTGTAAGCAACACAAGATAATGTGCTGGTCTGTGATCAGAGAAGGAGCTTCTGAGTTAAACCCCATCAAGAATGAACTTGTGCTGTTGTGGAAGATTGTATTTGGGGTGGAAGAGCTGTAACATGAACTGCCAGGGCAGGCTGACTCTGTTTGATACTTTAATACCAAATTATGTTTCTGCTGACAGCCAGCAAGTACCTGAAGAAAAGGCTTTTTAAATGTAACTGATTCACAGTGACAGTTCTCAAATAGTGTGGCCTGCCTTCCCTTTCCTCCAAAATGCAATTTCCACACAGTTGGAGAATTTTGGGGTCTCCGTGAACTTACTCCCTGAAACTCTATGTAATTAACCTAATGATTCATGATCAATCCTTGACACTGCTGGATATATTGTGATGTCTGTGACATTTTAGTATGACAGAAACACAGATAAATGAGCACATCATTTGATCTCATGGTGCTCAGGTGGCAGTTGGCGAGTGGGCCCATGAGTTGAGGAGGTGGGGTGGGTTCCTAACTGAGTGCCTGTCCCTCGTTGCAGTTCACTGTGTTCATGGGCTCGGCCATCCTCGTCGCCATCGTGCACTACTGTAACTTCTGCCAGCTCAGCTCCTGGATGCGGTCCTCCTTAGCCACTGTCGTCGGGGCTGGGCCCCTGCTTCTGCTCTACATCTCCCTGTGCCGAGACAGGTGTGTATGCCACCGCAGTTCGTGTCTGGTACATTCGACAGCAGGACCACCTTTCCCAGTATCACTTATGTCTCTCTTAACCTCAGCACTAACACCCTGCACTCTAACAGATATTCCCTGTCACAACATAAGAGCTTTCAACACATGTCATCAACTTAATGAAAAGCCTAAGGAGTGGTGTGCAAAAGAAAGAAAAAGAAAATAATTTTAATAACATAACATGTTTAATGTGTGTGCATTTAGACACACAGTGAGGCATCCAAGCCCCACACCAGGCCCCCCAGCCCAGGGTTCCAGCGCCAGGAAGATAAGTCCCCGTAACTTCTGGCTGCAAAAACTAGAGAAGATTGAGTTGGTGTAACAAACATCAGGAGTCCCAAGTAGTTCCTCTTAAAGAACCCACACATGGACTCACTCAGACTCACTCCCTTGGAGCTCCAGCACCTGGATAGAAGCTTGAAAGGTGCCAGTGGTATACAGGGAGGAACTGAAATGTCTGGCCTAAAGCAAGAGCTGGAGGACGGCTTTCTCCCAGACAGAAAGGCAGGCAGAGGCTATTGTCTGTTTTCTGATTCTATCTTCCACAGACCACAGGGCCACAAAGCTGGCAGGCGGGTAACATATCTGAGACTCCATCAACCTAACACTGTTTGCCCTGCCTAGGAGATCTCTTGAGGCTGTGTCCCACCCAACTTATGGGCTCACCCAAGCTGTTAACAGACTTTTCCATATGAATGGTTGGCCTTGGCTCATGCTTCACAGCTTACTAAATCCTCTCAAACAAGCAACAGCTGGCCTCAGCAAGTCCCCAGACCCTGTACCTCTTGTTAAGTGGCCTCAGTCCTGGCACTAGCAGCACCCAGCCTAGATTCACAACTTGGCTTAACCTGGGAATCCCCCAGCACAAGAAGCAGCCATCTCAGATTGCTTTATTTTTTAAAAAAGATTTTATTTATTTATATTTAGAGAGAGGGGAAGGGAGGGAGAAAGAGAGGGAGAGAAACATCAATGTGTGATTGCCTCTCACCTGGTCCCCACTGGGGACCTGGCCTACAACCCAGGTCATGAACCCTGACTAGGAATCAAACCAGTGACCCTTTGGTTCTCAGGCCCTTGCTCAGTCCACTGAGCTATATCAGCCAGGGCTCAGATTGCTTTATATCTCATGCCTAGTGGCCCCAGGCAAAACACAGGTGGGGGCCGACCATGGCCTACACCGCCTGGGAAATCTCAGAACCTGCACACCCAGTTGACAGCTACAGACCACATCCGAGCACCTCCACTTTGCCCCTGCACAGCAGATTCTCCATGGAGGGCAGAGGTTGGTGGTAGTGGTCACAGACAGTCTTTGTAGCTAACTGGCTTGGCTAAAGCCCTCCCATTGAAGCCCACATGAAGGACACACCTTGAGTACCCAGCTTGGGTGATTGGGGAGGCTGTGCCACTGGACCCTACAGAACACCTACTACATTAGGCCACACTACCAAGACAGGGAGTCATAGAAGCTCCCCTAATACACAGAAACAAACACAGGGAAGTTACCAAAATAAGGAGACAAAGGAACATGGCCCAAATGAAAAAAGAAATCATAACTCCAGAAAAAGAACTAAACAAAATGGAGATAAGCAATCTATCTGCATCTGGTTATAAGGATGCTCAAGGAACTTAGTGAGGTCCTCAATGGCATAAAAAAGATCCTGTCAGAAATGAAGGATATGCTAAAGAACAATTTACAGGGAAACAACAGTAGAGTAGATGACGCTGAGAATCAAATCAATGATTTGAAACATAAGGAACCAAAAAAAGCCAAACAAATGCGGATAATGTAAGCAGCCTCTAGGACAACTTGAAGTTTTCCAACACTTGCATCATAGGAGTGCCAGAAATAGAAGAGAAAGAGCAAGACATTGAAAATCTACTTGAAGAAATAGTGAAAGAAAACTTCTCTAATTTGGTGAAGGAAATAGAAATGCAAGTACAGGAAGCACAGAGTCCCAAGCAAGATGGATGCAAAGAGACCCACTTCAGGATATATCATAACTAGAATGCTAAAGGTAAAGATAAAAAGAGAATCATAAAAGCAGCAAGAGAAAGGCATTTAGTTACCTACAGGGGAGTTCCCATAAGACTGTCAGCTGATTTCTCAAAATAAATTTTACAGACCAGAAGAGATTGGCAAGAAATATTCAAAGGCATGAAAAGCAGGGACCTACAGCCAAGACTGTTCAACCCAGCAAAGATACTATTTATAATCAAAGGGCTGATAAAGAGCTTCCCAGACAAGAAAGAACTAAGGGAGTTATCACCAAACCTTATTGTATGAAATGTTAAGGGAACTTATTTAAGAAAAAGAGATCAAAACTATGAACAATAAATAACAATAAATACAAATCTATCAACAATTGAATCTAAAAAAACAAGTAAGCAAACAAGAGGAACAGACATTCATGGATACAGCAAGCATTTTGATGTTTGCCAGATGGGAGGGGAGTGTAGGGGAATGGGTGAAGAGCTGAGGTGATTAAGTACAAATAGATAGTTACAGAGTAGCTATAGGGATGTAAATCACAGTATAGGGTTTGGAGTAGCCAAAGACCCTATACGCATGACCCATGGACATCAGTAATGGTGCGGGCATTGCCTGAGGGAGTGGTGGTGCTTCATGGAGGGGTGCTATGGGAGAAAAATTGGGACAATTATAATAGCATAAATAATAAAATATAATTTAAAACATTTTCATAAGGTCTTGAACCTATGAAGCTTCCTTTTATGTGACACACTTCTAAATACTGGATTTTCTGTGTAGCTACTTAAAAAAAATTTTACTATCAGCATGCATTGAAGAAACACTTTTTTGTAATTGCACTGAATTAGGCTGGCGGGATACTTCAGAGTTACATGGACACTTCTTCACTATATTTTGTACGGTATCTAACATTTGTAGCTCCCCAGATTATTATGTATCCAGAGGGATCCCCCAGTGTTTCCAGAATGTCTCCAAGGAATGGTATTACCATTGCTGAGAACCATTGCTTTAGGGAATTCAAAAGTTGTAAATCCAGTTTGTCTCGATATCAAATGAAATCACCAGTGTATCACCAGTACTTTGGGTATAACCAAAGTATTAGTTAGCAATGGACTGAGTAACTATTCTTTCTTAATTCATTTAATAAAATAATAAGGACATGAAAGATATTCAAATTCCATGCAAATTAAGATCAAAAGAGGAATATAAAGTAGAACTGTCATTCAGTATTTGAAAGGAGACTTTAATGAGTAAATTACTTTAAGGAAAACAAAGCCTACTTTTTCCTTTCTGAAGGTACTGCAGTCTGGAATTATGGTCATTATAAACATCTTTCCCAAGAGCCTGAAATTCAGCAACCTACCTTTTAAGCTTTTAGATCCATCACACATACTTCATCAGCTATTCACAGGGTCATTCAGTAATAGTGTGTGGCTCTTCCACTTGGGTCTGGAGAGCCATTTAGTGGGGAACCTATCATCGCCTCCTTGCCCAGAATTCAAATAACAGATCTTGGGGTAAGGCTGGCAGTCGAATCTCAGTACCCCTCCACACACACAAGATGCTTCGAGCCCATGTAGCCCATCATCACTGCCAAGTCTGTCCAGGGTAGGGTATATATGGGGTGGGGAGGAAAAACATAAACTTAATTCCTATAAAGGGGAGAGGATTCTTTGAGAACCGTGGCCAGGTTTGCAGAAACACAGACACGTGGATTACAGTGATGTCACAATAATGTCTGGACAGGGTAAGATGAAGACATGAATTCTTATAATTCACATCTTGTGATTACAGCACTTGCTTTTCTTTCCTTTTCTGTGAACTCATTTAATACCCCATGTGATTATAAAAGCCACTCTAGTCCTCACCCAGCCTTTGCTGCCCAGGAAAGCTGCTCACAGATGCTGTGCCACATCCCCCTTCTCAATGAGTGAGACTCCCTGGATGGGGAGGCTTGCAGTTCATTGAAGGACTGGGTGGGTTCTGGGTGTAAGAAACAGTGACTCCAAGTGAAGCTTCTATGAATATGGGAAGAATAAGGGCTGAATGTGTATACCTTCTTTAACACCAAAAGAGAGTTCTTTAATTATGTATGGTACAATATCTAAAATTGGGATGCGATGGCTTTGGACACCATTAATAGCAAAGTCGGGCATCTCCAGTGTAATCTGCCAGCACCTCTAACAGCTTCCTTTCAGAACTGATCCTTTGTCAGTGGGCATTGCTATTTGAACATTCTGTTCTATAGGACACCGTGATTAAGTCTTAGCAGTAAAATGTATGCTTTAGAGAGTTTTTCTGTTTTGTTTTGTTCTTTGGTGATTTTGTCTATTTTCCACAGCTGATGTAAAGGCTCTTTAGCTATATCATTATCTTTACCTTGTGTTATTCTTAATCAACAGACAGTATCAAATTATAATGAAAAAAATAGCTGTCTAACTTGATCTCCACATAAAAAAGGAAAAATGTTTATTTAAACTCTTCTCAATGTTTTATATAATGCCTTCTTTGCCTTTTATAATAACACTTTTCTCCTTTTTTAATTTCAGTCCCATAGTAATCTCACACCTTAGTGCAGTACAGAATTTCAGGTAAGCTTTTGACATTCTTACATCCGAATCAACGATAGTAACTATATTATCATTGCTTATTCCTAAACTTTCTAAAAATAATTGTATATTAAATAAAAAGAACTATATATATTCTTAAAAGAATAAATGAAAACTATCTGCTTGTTGAAATATCAGATCATAGTTATGATATCTTATTGGGAAAGTGGAATGATAGTTAAGACATATGTTAGATTTGGTTTAATTTTATATAAGACTTTAGGAGATCTCACCAATCAAAGAAAAGTACTTACTTTATCCCTAAAATATTTTCATATACCTAATTAGAATGAAATATTAAATGTTAGACCCTAGCTTTACTATAAACATCAAACTAAATTTACTATATAAATTGAAGGCTTAAAATAAAAATTAGATAAAACTATATAAAAATCTAGGGAAAATAAAATTAAGTGGTTTTCAAGCCTCTAAGACAGAGATAGCTTCCCAATTTTACAAACAATAATAGAACCACATGTAAACAAAAAAAAAAGAAAGAAAAGACTTACTGATAAGATTGATTAGGGGGATCAAAGCAGACTGAGACAAATATTTTGTGGGATTGTTGTTAAAAATGTAAGAGCTAATTAAGGCCTACATAGATAAAGGACAGAAAATAACCAAGAGATTCACAAGAGAAAATGTAGGTAGTAGGTAAATATGTTACTATCAAAGTCATTGCACGTTTAAATAACTACAGAATTCCTTTAGGCCTTTTAAATTGGACCTTTAAACACATGGACAAAGCCAAAGGGGGTAGGTTTGAGGGTGGGAGGTGGGGATGGTCGGGTGGCGGGGGGGCCTCGTGGTGGGGTAAAAATGGAGACAACTGTACTTGAACAACCATAATAAATAAATAGATAGATAGGATCTTTAAAACGTTACAGTGAAAATACCAGTGTAGGCCAAGGTATGGCACATTCATAAATTGCTGGTGGTGTAGCTGGTTGTGTAGCTATTAGGCATTTATAAAATATAAGTTTATTTAATAAACTGGCACATTAGGTGACTTTGTCTAGATCAGGAAGCTAAAGATCAGAGAAGTTAAGAACCTGCCCATTGTCACACAGCTGGTCACTGTCAGTGCTTAAGCCCTGGCCTCGCTAACAACCAGGTCATGCTTCTTCTGCCATGCTGTCTGACTCCTCAGAATGGTACAGTTGTTTTAGAAAGTGATTTTACAAGCTATAAAAATGGTCATAGCCTTTAAGTACATACTTCTGTTTTTGCTTATCTGTCAAGGAGATAACTCAGCATGCCCAAAAATACCGATCACAATGATTAATAATATTAAAAAGTCATCAGCAACGTCAGCTGTCAATAAAAAAGAAATTAATTATGATACACATATTCAAATTTTGCAGCTATTAAAATGAAGCAACATTGGAAACATTTATGGTTTTCATTGTCATTTATTATGTGAAATTATATATGTTCTGTAGGTACAGGTAGGTAATTCATTGTGTATGAAAATGTAAGATATTATAAGATATAGTAAAATATAGTCTATATCTTACATCTAACTAGTAAAGATATAACATTACTAGTGCTAGTAATGAATAAGGAGTGATTATATTTTTCTGTTTCTGCAATTAAAAAATTAAATATCTGTGGACATTTAGACCTTGGAAGGAGAATTGAAGTAACTATGGAACAAAAGCTGAGTGCAGACGTGTTTCTGTGTATGATTACAACTACAGTATTCGAAAGAGAAATACTTAGTAGCTCTTTGTAAGTTAAATTTTCATTGATGTATAACATAAACTGAAAAGAGTACCCAGATCATAAGAATACAGCTCAATGAATTTTCACAAGTGAGTGCACCCTCTTAACTACCATTCAAACCAAAAAGAATATTACTAAGACCCCAGAAGCCCCTCTGTGTCCTGTCCTGGTGATGCTCCGCCCCTGCATTCTAGGCATAGATTTTATATGGCACCAAAATATACCAAAATGTTAATAAATCCTGGGTTTAGCTGATTAGAACCATGATTGACCTTGTTTTCTATTTTTCTCTATGTTTTAATCCTTCTTCTCCATGAGGAGTTATACTATATTTTGCTCTTTAATTTATGCTTTAATGTCCAATTACTAAGTCATAAATTGACTCCTGTATTTAGTCACATAAAATTCCCCTTTTGGAACTGGCTTTTGCTATTTGATTTTAGGAATAGGGCCATCACTTTTGTTCCTTCTGTAGTAGAGTAAGAAATACAGGTTATAGATCTGAAGTAATTCTCCCATCTGTGTGTTACAGATCTAGTCTGTTGCAGGGCAGCCCCTTGGGCACTAACTGTAAATCTGCGCATAAGACTCTTTTAAGCAAAGGTAAAAGCAAACATTGTGGTCCATTCCTCTTTCCATTCCATACTGGCCCACATTTCTCTGCTCCTCTCCTCCACCCACAGGGAACTGGCCTGTGCCGGTCACCAGAGTTAGGCTACATTGCTGACTTTGACCACAGCACAGTAAGAGAAGAGACAAAACCAGTAGAACTATTGAGGAAAGCTAGACACATTATCCGTTTCTACCAAGGGATTTACAATGCCTGGTTGTGCTGTTAAGATGACATTAAGCCTTGTTGATGTCTACTCATAAAGAGAGCTGTTCCTCTGTGTCACCACTTTGGAGAAACAGAAAGAAAGGTCCGAACCCAGTGAGATGGGCTCACACATAGAAGGTTTACTTTCTCCACTCTCTACTCTAAAGCCAACTGGAGATCTGAGAGGCCAGACATAAATTTGTTTTAGTCATCTACAATAAATAGTTATGTTGTTCAGTGGTTGAGATTCATAATATGTATTGCCATATGTTTAAATGACCGTTGGGAAAATAAATAAGTGAAGTGTGATGTGTCTTACTGTAGAGGCCTTTTTTGGTTCTTGGTCTACAGGCACCAAGTCATAGAACCTGTATCAGGATTCCCCCAAACTACCCCTGGTCTGATAATTTGCTAGGAAGACTCCGGACTTGACACATAGTCCACATAGTCATACTTGTGGCTGTGGTTTGTTACAGAGAAAGGACACAAAGCAAAATCAGCAGGGCGAAAAGGCACATGAGGTGGAATCAAAGGAAACCAGGTACCAGCTTTGAAGAGTCCTCTCCCAGCGGAGTCATATAGGACACACTTAATCCCTCCAGCAATGAGCTGTCACAGTGCATGTGAAATGTTGTCCACCAGGGAAGCCCTGTAGGGACTCAGTGCCCAGGGTTATATTGGAGGCTTGTCACATTGGCACCCTCTTCCTAGCTTGAACCAAAATTGCAGGCTTTCAGAAGGAAGGCAGGTACTCAATATAAAGCGAGTTGTTTGTACAGTCTAGGCCCGGTGAGCCCCTCTCATCAAGAAGGGGTAGGCACTTACCATACCCAAGTTCTCTGATGACAGCCTCAGGCACCTTTGCCAGAAGACTTTTCTACAGATGGCAGCCTGTGATCCGTTGTGTTAACTTCTTTCTGTAAAGAGCCTTAGGCCAGTAGTGACTTAGCAATATCATATCCTTTCTTCAGTTTTCATGTGAGGAAATTGAGGCCCAGAAAGATGACATGATTCACCCAAGGTTCTAGGATTCTGCAGTGGTCCAGCCAGGACAGAGCCAAAGTGTCATCATTCTAAGGCTAGGGCGTTGTGACTAGGCTTCAGAGAGGGTTGTGGTGGCCGTTTTGGTCAATTCCATTATTTTTTAATATCCTTTAGTTACAGGTAACAGTAAAACTCATTAAACACTTTGAGTAAAGAATTCAGTTTTCTGTGCTATGGAGCTCTCTGAACTGAGGACCCATTCATTTCATATATCATTATGTTTATATGGTGAGGCAGCCCTTTGTTATATAAAACCCAGTATCCTACTTGGTGCATTTTAGAAACATATCAGGGTACAAAATTTATCAGAACAGAACAGTCACAATGTTATATACAAATAGAAGAAAGATTAGAAGGAACTTTAATAAATGTTAACAGTGATAGCCTCTGGATGGCAGGATGACAAATGAATCTTTTTTCTTTCTACTTTCTTCTTTAAATTTTGTAGGTAGTATTTTTAATTGTTTTGTGTGTGTGTCTGTGTGTGTTTAAAAAGTAAACTTCACAAGAGGGTGTGCTCCTCATGTTAATCTTCAGAGCTCCAGTCACAGCTGTCGCCCTTCACACTGTGGAACAAAAGGACAGCCCCTGACAGCAGGCTCAGTTCTTGGAGGGGAGAGAAATAAGAAGGGCAAGTTGGAAATTTCTAGTGGAATTGTAAATGCACAGTACTTTAAATTACTCAGTAATTCTACTTCCAGTTTATTCCACAGACAGAATTATTCTTATGCACAATGATACAGTGCAGCCTTTTTCCCAGTAGTAGGATAAGGATGCAACCTAGCGCCCACAGGAGGGAGTCTGCTGTTACTGCATATCCATGTATTACAGTAGTGCACGACCTCAAGAAAATGACAGTGTTTGTTACCTGGAAGAAAAGACATATATTTTCCCATTGTTTATACTGTTTAAGATTCTTACATGTGTTACTTTTAAACATACACTGTTTATACTTAAAAAAAATGTTGAAATTGCCTTAAATGACTGGCAAAATGAAACTAACTCATAGTGGAGGGAATGGTATTTTGCCAAATGTTTATAAAGGCAAAGAGTAGAGAACTTAGAAAAATTCTTTGTAAAATTACAGGTCTTTTAAAACTAAAGTTGGATTAGAAATCTAAAAAGTGGCCCTGGCTGGTGTAGTTCAGGGGATGGAGTGCTGGCCTGTGAACCAAAAGGTGGCTGGTTCGAGTCCCAGGTCAGGGCACATGCCTGGGTTGTGGGCCAGGTCCCCAGTGTGGGACATGTGAGAAGCAACCACACATTGATGTTCCTCTCCCTTTCTTTCTCCCTTCCCCTCTCTCTTAAAATAAATAAATAAAATCTTTAAAAAATTTTTTAAAAAGAAAAAATCTAAAAAGTAAATATATCAGAGAATGTTAAATTTCTTGGGTGTGACAGTAGTGTGGTTATGTAGGGAAATGTTCATATTCATAGGAGATATGCACTGAAATAATCAGGACTGAAGTTCCATGATGTCTGCAGCTTTCAGAATGTTCAGCAACAAGTGTGTGAGTGTGTGTACATGTGTGTGTGTTGACAGAGGGAAAAGGCAAAGTGGCAAAATGTTAACAACAGTTGAATCCAAGAGAAGGATATATGAAGGTTTGTTTTGCTAGTCTCTTAACTTTCCCATAAGGTTGACATTTTTCAAAATAAAAAGTTGGGGAAAAGATTTTTTTAAAACCAAAGAACTAAAGACTTCTGAAAAAGCAATTACAAAGTAGTTATTAAAGAAATTAGTTACAGAAGTCAGTCTTTACCTCTCCACATCTTTGGGCAGCCAACTAAACAGAAATGGGTTGTTTTGCAGCTGCAGGTAGTCAAAGGTTTGAGCTTGACACAATTTTATGCAGACTGCTGGTTAGCTGGGCTGTTTCAGAACCTGAAGTGCTGAGAGTAACCTTTTCTTTAAAAGATCCATTTAAAAAGGGACGTCTTTCTCTTCTTTTTCCTCTGCAGTTCGGAGAGGAATCCATGCAATAGTTCATTGCTGCATGACAGCAGGAGACCAGCCAGCCTGATTGGCCAGGAAGTGATTCTCGTCTTCTTTCTCCTGCTCTTGTTGGTCTGGTTCCTGAATCGAGAATTTGAGGTCAGCTACCGCCTTCACTACCATGGGGACGTGGAGGCAGACCTTCACCGCACCAAGATCCAGAGCATGAGGGACCAAGCCGACTGGCTGCTAAGGAACATCATCCCCTACCATGTGGCAGAGCAGCTGAAGGTTTCCCAGACCTACTCCAAGAACCACCACAATGGAGGAGTCATCTTTGCCAGCATTGTCAACTTTAGTGAGTTCTATGAGGAGAACTATGAGGGAGGCAAGGAGTGCTACCGGGTCCTCAATGAGCTGATCGGGGACTTCGACGAGCTCCTGAGCAAGCCAGACTACAGCAGCGTTGAGAAGATTAAGACCATTGGGGCCACATATATGGCTGCATCAGGACTGAATGCCACACAGTGCCAAGATGGCAGCCACCCACAGGAGCACCTGCAGATCCTGTTTGAGTTTGCCAAGGAGATGATGCGTGTGGTGGATGACTTCAACAACAACATGCTGTGGTTCAATTTCAAGCTCAGAGTTGGCTTTAACAATGGACCCCTGACAGCAGGGGTCATTGGCACTACCAAGCTGCTATACGACATCTGGGGGGACACTGTCAACATTGCCAGCAGGATGGACACCACGGGAGTGGAGTGCCACATCCAGGTGAGTGAAGAAAGCTACCGTGTCCTAAGCAAGATGGGCTACGACTTTGACTACAGGGGCACGGTGAATGTTAAGGGCAAAGGTCAGATGAAGACCTACCTTTACCCAAACTGCACGGACAATGGGGTTGTGCCACAGCACCAGCTCTCCATCTCCCCAGACATCCGAGTCCAGGTGGATGGCAGCATCGGACGGTCTCCCACAGACGAGATTGCCAACCTGGTGCCTTCTGTACAGAACTTGGACAAGACATCTCTGGGTTCTGAGAACAACACACAGGCCAAGGACACCCGCCTGTCTTCTAAGAGACCCTGGAAAGAGCCTGTCAAAGGTGAAGAAAGGTGTCGATTCGGCAAAGCCATAGAAAAAAGTGACTGTGAAGACATGGGGATGGAAGAAGCCAATGGACTCACTAAGCTCAATGTCTCAAAGAGTGTGTGATGCAGCACCTGGATGCTGCCCGTGGTGCTCTGTTCATCAAAACACAATAATATTTGTATTTGGCTGTTGTGTGTTCCAAGCGCCACAGTTTCCATCCCCAGATGTGGTGCCATGTGGTCATTGCAGCCCTAACTTCTGTGTAGATCACAGTTATTCAGGGTTCATTTCCATCCATTTCTTTCCTTTTTCTCTCCCTGGAGTCCTCTTCCCTTGGTGTAACTGTTCAGCAGCATGAGGAACAAGTACCTTCAGGGGCTGGCTGTGGCTTCAGAGATTAGGGAAAGAAGCCACAGGTGGAGATCATGGCATTGGGTATTGTTGGACTTTTAAGACAAAAGCTGTGGTTAAGATGTCACTTTTATTGCTTTTTCTCATGAGATACTTTTTTTTTGCTAATACAATGTTTTCAAAGTTATTTTTTCTATATACATAGTAATGTTTTCCAGTGACCTGATCTTCCTATGTAAACACTTACATGCGCACACACTTGCATTTATGAATCTGAGATTAAGTGCCAGTAACTCACTGAGAGGGGATGTCAGGGGGGTTGGGGCGTGGGCTGAGAACAGCAGTCAGCCAGGACAGCCTGGCGTCCCTCCCTCCCTGCACCTTTCAGATCACCCGAGCCCTTGTGGGCTGTGGGTGTCCCACTCCCCAATCCTCCACATGCAGGCCGGGATTCCAAATGCTAACCAATAACAAAGCCTCAGGTATTTAAAAGCTATTTTTATTCTGCCCTCGTGCCAAGGGGTCTTCCATCTGGGAGTGAAGGGGGTTGTCTTTGAGGCTGACTTGTCTGAGAGGGAAATGAAAATAAGTGTCTGAGGGTTGCATTTATTTATTTATTTATTTATCTGTCTGTCAGGAAGCGTGTTTTCAGGGAGGGAATGCCGAGTCCTTCTGGTAAAGGGAAATAGACTCTGGGGATCTGCCAAAGGCACACGGCAGAGGACAAGAAGTTATCTTAGTGTTTTAGCCACTTTGGGCCACCTCCCCCATGAGGGGGCCAAGCAGGACCCCAGGGGACATGGCCAGAGCTCTGGGTCAGAGAAGCTCTCCACCACTGTTTTTTAAACAGAATGCCGCTACTTCTGCCCTGGCCCTACATGATGCTGTGGGGATTGGATCAGAACCTGGCTGGGCGTGAAGCAGGAGGTCTGGGCAAAGCACAAAGACGGCAGAACAGTGCCAGTGCTGTCTTGGCCTTCACACATTCAAGAAGTTTCTCCATCCTTCCCATTCTCAGACTGTGCAGGGCCTATTTGTGGCAGGATTGGACCTGGTGAATGAATGTCATCCCTCTCTAGGTGGACTTCTTCCACTGTAGGTTGGAACAGAATCGTCTGGATGCAAACGAGGCATTAAACCAGGGGCGGCATAGAAAATTTAGGAAACTCACTTCTGTGCCCTTTGTTGCCAGTTCTCATTGTAATCACGTTTTGCCATGTGGAGTCTGAAGCTTATGTAGAACTGAACTCGAGCTAGAGTTGCCTTGTCATAGTCACAGTTATTTTTAAGGTGACAGTGGCCTATTGCTCATGCGATATTTTGAGGACTAACTCCTCTGTTTAAGGTCTTCGCCGACATGCCCTGTGCATTTGCTTTTCACTGGTAAATCTGTGTGTAACTTTCACATCTGCGTTAAGTCCTGTTATCACTTCTCCTCAAATTCGTACAGAACCTGCCATTTCTGGCATCATGAAATACTGATTCTGATTAGCCATCTCCCCAGAGGACATGGGACGACCACCTGGCTGTACAGCTGTAGCCGGGATCTCAATGTCCTGGGAATTGAGAACATTCTCAGTAACTACGATTTTCCTTCAGGTTTTACTGTCACTGTGTTGTTCTTCCAATGCCAGAGAAAGGATGGTGTGACAATACCTCTTGCTTCTAAAGAATGTATTATTATAAAATATTGCAGAATTTTTATTTAAAAAAAACCACTACCTGATGCTCTCCTTGTCTGTAGGGATTGTGGGTGTTTTCGGGGTTTCTTCCATCAGTATTAAGGTGTGTGTTTGAGTGTGGCTCTTTTCCTTTGCCTTCTTGCTCCAGGCTCTATAGCTCTGGTGGCACCTAAGGGACCGAGTGGTTGCCTCTGAGTTACCAGTGTCTCTGCTGTTCCGTTCAAAATGTGCTCTACAAAGTTCATCTCTGCACATACTTCCTATCAAACTCTTTTTTTTCCTTCCCCTCCTATGAAGGTGTTTATGATTCCTGACCCTGGGAACCTGAGAGACTGCAAACTGCAGGGGCAGAGTCAGACCATCTGTTGGTCTGGTTCAGCACTGTGCAAACTGGAGCCTTTGATGGACAGCTCACCCAGAGTTCAAAATTGTCTTTAAAAAACACCCTGAGCCTTCCTAAGTAACCAGTTCACATGTGCTCTCTGGTCCTTTCCAGTTTCCCACTCTGAAGCATACTTCAACATGGAACCACAGAATCTCTGCAATGGAAATACCTTGCATCTCACCCAGTTGGCATTGAACAGATAGTTGCTGAAGACAGAGGGGTTTCTAAGCAGCAGGTTCAAGCGTTACTGATAAGACGGATGCATTCTTCAGAGTGGCAATACCTCTTCTGAACTTAGGACAGGAAGCAATACTTCAGAATTGAATGTGTGTAAATAGTTGCTTTGAGTTGCAATTGCTATTTTCTTCTTGGCCCCAGGTCAGATCAAACTGTATATATGTATAAACAAGCACATAATTTTATCCAATGCAAACAAATGTAGAGCATCAGTTATTAAACCCTTTAGCTTGAAGAGTTGCACAGGTTATGCAACACCTGCGCACGACTCCATTATCACTGACTTCACTTGTGGAGACACCTGCACATTTGCACATGACATTGAGAGCCAAAGGGCCACATGCTTCCCATTATGTGGGCTGTAATAATTTGTAGTTTCCAAAGATTCATCTGTGTTTGCATTTCTAGATTTTTTTTTGTGGTAAGCATTTTCTGGTTGGTTGTTTTAGAAAATCACATCATGCCTAGAATCTGAAATTAAATTAGCAAGAACCAACTGTTTGCATTTTCCATCTTTCCTTTGCTCTATTCATGATAAATTGTTAATTCTATAATTTCAAAATGCATCTACTGAAGAAATGGACATCATTAAAATAGTCTAAAATCTAAATATTTGATGTGTGGTATTTCCTCCCTGAAAAGATCAGTACCACTTCAGAGATTGGGGCACCCCTTGTTTCCGGAAATTTTTGGCTGAAATCGGAAGATTTGATTTTCTTTTGCATCATCATTTCAAAACAAAGCGACTAAAAACCGTATGTGTCCTTTAATGTAAGGATTTTTTTAAAAAGATTTTATTATTTATTTATTTATTTTTAGAGACCGGGGAAGGTGAGGGAGAAAGGAGATAAACTTCAATTGGCTGCCTCTCGTATACACCTGCAACCAGGTACCAAACCTGCAACCCAGGCATGTGCCCTGACCAGGAATTGAACCAGCAACCTTTTGCTCTGCAGGACAACACCTGACCAACTGAGCCACACTGGTCAGGGCTCAGGAGTTCTTTTAATGTACATATTTGTTACAGTTAACTTTGGTTGAAAAGTTATTTTTACATGGAACTTTAAAAGAATAAACAACAGGTTATAAGGTAGTTTTGCTTGTGATGACATCCCTATTTTATTAAGCCTTCAAAATAGTTTTTCCTGAATTATCTCAAGAGAAGGAAGCTCTGGCTGGTGTGGCTCAGTGGGTTGAGTGCCAACCAAAGGGTCACCGGTTTGATTCCCAGTCAGGGCACACACCTGGGTTGCAGGCTAAGTCCCCCATACGGGGTGGCAAGAGGCAACCACACATTGATGTTTCTCTCTCTCTCTTCCTTCCCTTTTCTCTAAAAGTGAATTAAAATTTTTTTTCAAAAGAGAAGAATAGACTGAGAAATGAAGTAGGATTTCTGAAAAGGTACGCCCATGTAGCCTCTCCCTTTGCAGAGTTCCTGAGGATGCCCATGTTATGGGAAGTCACAAACCCATTTCAGAATCTGAACTCACAAAGCTTTTTCCCAGAAAAACACATATGCCATTTATACATATCTTAGGGGTTCACGACACTTCGCAGTCTGGAGCCAAACTGAATCTGCTGAGGTTTAGAGCCTTTTCTTAAAGGTTTTTCCTGGTGGGTCCAGTATTTATGAGCAATCAGCACACAACATCCTCTTGTATAGACTCAGTGAAGGGGGGTGAAGATGGGGGCCTCTCTGTTCTTGCTCATCCACTTGCGGGGATCAGATCTCTAGGTGATTCTCTGCTGGAACCTGGTGCCAATGAGGACTGGACTCCTTGAAGGAATTCTTTCCTCCTGACACTGGGCCAGAGGCATTCCTGGGAACCTTTCCAGAGAAGTTAGGGATTAGTGGTCTTCATTGCATGGAAGGTCTTACGAGTATGTGGATCTCTCTACTAGAAAGAGTATTCGGGAACTTAGAGGATTTCTCAAACAGTCCAGAAAGGCAGCCTCTAATTTTTGCAGTAAGTCTTAGAACTTAACATTTGTGGTTTCTCTTTCGTCTAAAATCTCACACATGTTTGCTTTGTTCTGCTGTGAGAATCTGTCATGGCCACCTGGAATAGTTCCCATGTCCAGGAAGAGGAAGCTAACTGGGGAAAGATAAATGAGAGGAAGTGATTAAGAAAAAGTACACACTTGCACACCATATATACATAAATTTAAAATCTCCCCAAGTGTCTATTTTTATACAGTTCCTTTGTAAAAATTGTTTTTTTAATAAAATGACTCCGAAGAATTGTTACTGTATATTAGAGTAATTTAAGCTTGGGGAATTCTCATATTCCTGCTGGGCCTGAAAGTCGGAAGGCAGAGTAAATTAAGCAATCATGTGTTGAGCAAGCTGAGTGCCTTCCGAAATCTGTCATCAACAGCATCTATTCTTAACCTTTTTCTGGCTCATAAAGCCTTTCATAATTTGATGAAAGTTGTGGCTCCTTTGTCCAGAAAAAATGCACATAAAAATAAACCCTCTTAATGTGGCATACAATTTCAGAAGTTCTTTAATGCTGCATACAATTTCAAGAGTTCCAGAAAAAAATGCACATAAAAATAAACCATCTTAATGTTGCATACAATTTCAGGAGTTTCCAAATAAAATACCCCTGATTTGCAATAACTAGAGAAATGATGATTTTAAATTATAACTACCTACAGATTCAATTTCCAAGCATTTCTGGGCTCTGTTGGGAATGTGATTAAAATGTTAATGCTGCTTATTTATATATGCATTTCCAATCAAAATTATATTTCAGCATTTTATGTCTGAGTTACCTAAATATATTTGAAGTGCCACTCAAAGAGCTTTTCAATATTCAGGATCCAGCACAAATAATGCCCTATTTTATTACAAAATCTTTTATTACAAAATCATAAGCATGTAATTCTGTAACATAACAATATCACACTCAAGCACACCATATGACATTTTAGGTAAAATGTTCAAATTAAAACTATAAATTATTACATCCGTATTATTACCCTACCAACCACACTCAAGCAGGCACTACTTCTGCTGTGCCCTGTATAAATATAGCCAAATTCTTTCCAACAGAGAAGTAACTAGCAACCTACTATGTGCCAAATAATACCCAAACTCCCTTTATTTGGGTTGTTAAATTTGCTGTAATACTTGAGAATATTTGAGGAACAGCTATGATTAGAAACTGTTTTCCATGAGAGCTCTAACGTTATGAATTCCACCAGTAAACTAAAGGGAAGTTCAAGATACCTGGGGTCCCACAGTGACATCCCTTTCCATAATGACATTGTTTTAACTGATTTGAGAGAGTGAGAAACATCAGTTTATCATTCCACGTATTTATGCATTCACTGGTTGCTTCTTGTGTGTGCCCTGCCCAGAGATGGAACCTGCACCCTTGGCGTAGCAGGTTGGTGCTCTAATCAACTGAGCTATCTGCTCAGGGCTCCATATTGGCATTTTAAAGCAGTGGCTCCTTAGTATATTCTGTCACCCACTAGAATTTTTGTGTGCGTTTATGGTGCTATGGATTGCTTAGTCTCAAGAAAGAGCAACAGATGAGAAACATTCAGAGAAAACAACTACACCATATTGTGTAGTTGGGCCATCAATATTGTGTTGGACCCTCAGTGAGAGAGGGGCCACTCCACATGCTACTCATCAGATTTTATACATTTTATTTTTATTTTTTAATATTTTATTTATTCAATTTTTTAGAAAGTGGATGGAGCTAGAGTGAGAAACATTGATGTGTGAGAGAAACATTTTCTTTTTAAAAAAAAATATTTTATTTATCTATTTTTAGAGAGGGAAGAGAGAGAGAGAGAGAGAGAGAGACAGAAACATCAATATGCGGTTGCTGGGGGTCATGGCCTGCAACCCAGGCATATGCCCTGACTGGGAATCCAACCTGCGATGCTTTGGTTTGCAGCCCGCGCTCAATCCACTGAGCTACGCCAGACAGGGCACATTTTATTTTTAAAACAGTCCTCTCCTGATGGGAATTCGGGTCCCAGCAGGAGGGGCACAGAGCTGCATAAAACAAGGCACTGGCTAGTACTGATTTGGCTGGTGGGAACCTTTCAGGAATAATCACCCAGTAAAGGGCATTCCTGCTCTCCGAAACACATGGTGGTTGGAAGTCTCTGCCTACCCCATCTATGCCCTGTGCCTGGTCATGAGACAAGGCAGCCCAGCTCCCAGCAGTTTCTGAATGAGTTGCTCTTTCTTCGTCTTTCTCTGACCTTGATTTTTTCAGAAAACACAAGTCTTGCCTTCTAGGTTGGGAGAGTAAGGAATGGTATCAGAAAAGAGTTACTTGGAAACTTGTCCATGAGATTCTAGGGAAAGGAGCAGGATGGGGAAGGGGGTGATGAAGATCTGTGTTCTCTGCTTGGACCCCCTCGTAGACATCCTGTGCCCAAGGCAAACCTCAGTGGCTCAGCATGTCCTTCCTTTTCAGGACCACCATCTCATTCTCCCCAGCTTCCCTGACTCTTGAGGTCTCCAGAAATGGCCTCTGGAAGTCTTCTGACCCAGGACCAGCCTTACTCAGCTCTATGTCTCTGTGTCACAGATGGACATTCTTCTCCAAGGACACGTGTCCTCCCTCCCATTCCACCACCATCCATGCCATCCTCATTCCTGAACTTCAGGGCTATAGATAAAACTACAGCAACAAGCTCAGTAGACACTTTATTTAGAGAAAGTAACTACAGCTCTCAAATGTGCAAGTATGCCTCTACATATAAAGTAGTCTCTCATTATAGGATACATTTCCACCAAGGATCTCAAAACACCTGGAGCCCCTTTTGTCCTCACGATGCCTCATCCAGCACAAATAATGCCCTATTTTATTACAAAATCTTTTATTACAAAATCATAAGCATGTAATTCTGTAACAGAAGTAGTTCCTCTGTGCAACAGATTTGAAAGCTCAGGTTCAGAGCCACTGAGTGGCCTGCCCAGGTCCAGCTCACTGTTGTCCATGATTTCCAGCTATGCAGCCAGAAAATAGAGCATACTGAAAAATCCAAATGATCTAACTTCTTGGCTTCTCCCTTCCTTTGTCAGGAAAGAACAAAGAATTTAGGTTGTGGAATGGGACATTGTGCATTTAAATGGGCAGAGTAGACAGTAGTCAGCAAGTGACCGACAAAGTAAAATACATCTTCCCTTCGCTCCCTCTCCCCTTCTTTTTGTTAGACTTGCTACTTGAATTATGTGTTGGATACTTAAGGTATTATCTAGTATTGCTTAGAATGGAGAAGTTTTAAATTATTCAAGTGTCCATATGGATTTCTTTTCATGCGCTAACAAAGACCATCAGGGAAGAGAGGCAAAGTTTGTAACACACTGGTGCCTTCAGAAAGATTACTGTAAGCCCTGGCTGAGTGACTCAGTTGGCTGAAGCATCGTCCCATACATCAACAGGCTGTGGGTTTATTCAATCCCCGGTCAGGACACATACCTAGGTTGCAGGTTCGATCCACCTTCTGGGTATACACAGGAGACAACCAACTGATGTTTCTCTCTCTCACACATACACACACTTTCTTGCTCTAAAATCAATAAATGTATCTTCAGGTGAGGAGATATATAGATAGATAGATAAATAGATAGATAGATATAGTGTAAAAACACAGATTATGTTGGTGTCCTGTACTACCTATTAATTTAAAGCAATAGATCATATACATTATTTATTATACAATACATTTTTATTATGTAAAATGTTAGGTCATTTTATTTCAGGGACATATTAGAAAGTGGGGAAGAAAAAACTAAGTATCACTTGACCATTTAACTTGAAATAGCATAGAACATAGTTTGCAATTTCCACACCAATTTGGGGATCTTGGGTAAAAAATGGACTGGTGACTATTTACTGAGGACTAAGGAAACTAAGAGTTTACTTTTTAGAAGCAAGTTTTATAACAAAATGTTTTCTTTGGTAATTTTGGTTTGCCAGAATGATATCTCTTTCTCCTCAAAAATAAAGACTTCTGGTGTCACCACAGTTGCATTTAGAATACTAGCACAGAAGAATGTGGCTGAATATGGTCCTTGGTCTCCTATTTATCTTAATTGCCAGGCAGGTTATACTTTCCAAAAATTTCAATCAAGGACTTCCATAGACTAATTCTCAAGATCCTAATCTACCATGACACTGGGAGAACTTACACATTTATTTGTATTTTTTTAATGTTGAAGAATGTTATTTATATGAACTTTCAGGAAACATACAAATAATGCTTAAGAAGATAAGGTAAAACTATTTTAAAAAGAGACTGGAGCACTGGCTGCTGTGCCTCAGTGTGTTGAGTGCTGGCCTCTGAACCAAAGGGTTGCTGGTTTGATTCCCAGACAGGCCACATGCCTGGGTTGTGGGCCAGGTCTCCAGTGGGGTGAGCATGCAAGGCAACCACACATTGATGTTTCCCTCCCTCTCTTTTTCCCTCCCTTCCCCTCTCTCTAAAAATAAGTAAAATCTTTTTTAAAAAAGAGAGATTTGAAGCAATTATCCAGATAATTTAGGGTAAAAGCATCTTTTTTTCTAAAATATTTCAAATGGGACAAAATTTATTGAAAGAATTTATTGTATGAATCACATTGATAGTGATTCAAATTCTTCAACTCATTTTTCTTGTGTAGCTAAAGCAAGGGACCACTTCAATCCTTTCAGAATCTTATTTCCAGATTTCCTCATCTCCTTCAATTGTCCATTTTGTTGGCAGAATTACAATGGGCTTAGACCTGCATGCTTTGAGAGAAAACCTAGTGTGATCTAGTGAACTAGCCATTCAACAGTTATTAGAACTCCAAAAGTTTGTCCATGTTCCCAACAGGTGGCTCCTGTCACCACCATGAACACAAGACCTCTGGCATCTGTGCCCATAGCAACAGCCCCATGGATGACTTGGAGCAGGAGCTCTGCCAGTGCCAGCTTGGGTGTCCAACGTGCCCTGAGACTGTCTGGCTGTACGGGGGAGGCCAGGTCTTTCGCCAGGTCCTCTGAAGGACTAGAAAGCAGCCTCTGAGACATAACACGTTGCCAACCGGCTGCTGCCTCTCTGGCTTCTTGGTGAACTGCAGTCCCCTCACATTCTGCTTGTAACACTTTTCCTGGTCTGCACTGGCCCAGTTTGAGGTGCTCCAAGCCCCCCAGCATAAACTGCCACTGGTCCTGGGCAAGCCTGTGACACCCACCACCCTTTGAAAAATCCTCCACAAGCCCCTTCGGGTTTCAGCCCCAAACACTGCCAGAGTGGTGAGTAGGGTGTTCTGGGCCCAGTTCGGTCATAGAGGATCTTCATCCCTCTGCTCCTGGACTGGCCCAGCAGCAGTGATCCCAAACTCTCAGGCCAGCATGGAACCCATAGCCAGTCCCACCAGTGGTCCTGGGGTCCCCAAAGCTGTCTTTGGACTTGGGAGAGGGCAGGGACAGAACAGAGGACCAGCTGTGAATGCCCATAAAAGTGGATGTCAAGGAAGTGCAGTTCACCCACATTCAGTGCAGCAGGGCTCAGCTCCCAAGAAGCCCTCAGCCACCTCTGCACCCCTCACGTGCCACAGCTGCAGGTGCGCCATAGGCCATCAGATGGGGCATGCCAGCAGGGCCTCTGAGTGCACCCTCTTCATGCTACAGCATTAAACTGAAGCACCGATAACACACAGATGAGCACCTAGTGAAAAACCCAAAGCCTAACATCCTCTTGGAAATCCTGTGTCAGTTACATGATTTGTAACAGACAGCATTCAAGGATTTAACTGTCCCTAAGATGGTCCAATTACTAAAAGCAGCTTCCACTGTCTCAGTCCATGCAGTTATGCTCATGCCAAAACTGACTCTGTGAGGCACACAAGTGCTGGTGCAGCACAACACAGTCACATCACCCCACCCGACTTTGTCCTGACAGGTTACCAGAGCAAGTTTTCTTTGTGGTGTTGTATCATTGTGAACAGGTAATGTGGTTTGTTCAAGCAGCCTTTTGACTTGTGGGTGGTTGTGTGTTCTACCTTAAAACTGACATTCTTTCACACACGCTGATTGAAGCTTTATTTGCATGGTCATTGAACCCTGCTTATCTTGAAATATAGAAAGAAATCACAGACAATCCTAATTAGGTTATTAGAAAGATCTAATAATCTTTCTGTTCCAAAGCATGGATAGTTTTCTTCTTGAATCATTATAGTTCCTGGACATTACTTATGGTTCTTTCTTTCCTCCCCTCCAAACTTCTCATCTACATCTTCCCATCTTCTCTTTTCCAGAAGATAAAAACATTGCTGAGAAAGGAAGTCATAGTTTCCTTGCAGTTAAAGGGAAGAAGCCCAGCCCTGACCAGATGGCTCAGTTGGTTGGAGCATCCTTCTGTGCACCAAAAGGTTGCGGGATTGATCCCTGGTCAGGGCACATTCCTAAGTTGCAGGTTCGATCCCTGGTTAGGTCATACATGGGAGGCAACTGATTGATGTTTCTCTCTCCCCCACCTTTTCCTTTCTCTCTCAAAATCAATAAACATTCCTTAGGCGAGGATAAAAAATAAATAAAGGAAAGGAGCCTAATTGTAAATAAAAAATGAGAAATTGCTTATGCTTGGTCAACAACCAAAACCAGGAAGAATTGTATCTGTGAACTATATATCTCTGTAGGTAAAAGCACATTATCTTTCATTCAATACTACAGACCTTGTAAATCTATTACGTTCTACTGTTTCAGGAAAAACCTTATGCTGTAGACTGAGAAAATAATTCAAAATACAGTATAATTAACTCAAATGTTGTTTGTTCTGGTTCAGCACAATTTCAAGAAAAAATTTGCACAATATAAATTATTAATGAGAAAATTAATGTATCCACAATACTCTGAAAATGTCTTTAACATAACACCACTTCACAAACCATACCCATGTGCAGGCGCTGTGCAGTGCCAAAGGTTGCAAACCTGGTCATTGTATTTTAATACAATGTAGGCACTTCAGGGAATAGGTGCTGCCACCCTAGAACTAGCCCACCTTCCACTGGGCCACCGTCAGCTCCCCTTAGCTTCAGTAGAATTGTCCAGAACACACAGTGTAGCTGCACATTTTCAGGGCATTGGATGCCTCTCCTGGGATTGGAAGGTTCAGTGGCCCCCTTCTTCAAGCAGGAATGTATGCAGACAGGAAAATACAGTAAGAGACCAAAGAAGCGCCCTCTCCCTGAGGGTCTCTCTCCCAGAGTAGAGAGGGGAAATGGAGCCTCTACATTAAAGCATGTGTATGGGCTGCCCTGCTATATAATGTGTCTGGCCCAGCTTTCATTGTGATTTCACTGGAGTTTGTTCAACACTGAGCTGAGTTCACAGGCAAGAGTGAACCAAAACTTGTTTTCTTTGGACTACATTGAACAAAAAAAGAAGAAAAGGGGCTCATTTTTTCCAAAGATTCAGGTGGGGGAGATCCAATGGTAGGGAACCAAAGTATTTATTCACTGGCCCAGTTTCCCAATGTTTTAAGATAGAACTGTGACTGCCAGTTCCCTAGACCATGAGAATGTGCTGGAAGTGAGCCAAAAGCTTAGGCACCATGGGTCAGAGAACACTCCACATGGTTGCGTGAGATTTCCTGTATGAACTGTTCCGGGTGTAGTTCTTCACCCTGAGTTTGGCTTTTTTAGCAGGTGTTAGGTAAACAGGTGTGCAAAGCTGGTTAGCAAACACAATATGAAGAAGCTCCACTCCTCCTGGGAGAAGATTAGGCATTTTTTGGTTTTGTTTTAAAATCAGCCCACGTGTCTAAAAAGAAGACAGCTTTGCTCTCTTAGCCACTGAGCAATGTGCAGGAATGGTGAGGAGAAAGGTTGTTAGATGTGCAAATGAACAAATGTCTGATGGCCATGGGGATTTTTTGTCCATGAAGGAAACATTGTTCATCTTCTCTTTTTTCCAGTTACTGGGCTCATTGGAAAATAAGAAAGCATCTCTTTAACTAGACTCATGCTCTGGAAGGGATCCCTTTGCAACCCAACAGCTCTCCTGGGATTGAAGTAGTCATTCCAGGTAGCTCCTCGGAGTTGCCCTGTGTGGTTAGAGAGAAGGCTGTCGTTGTTCATTACCATCTGGAGAGACTTCCAGAGGCTTCCAAAAGCCAGCTATCATGGTCTTGAAAAACAAGAAAGTATCTTGTATAACAAACTCTTGGCCAAAGGGATCTGTGAGCAAACATTGAAACTTGGAGATATATCATTCTCCATTTAAAAGGGTATTAGTTTTAGTTTTGATTACCATTTGGTTTTTCTAGAGGACTTTCCCCCCCAATTAAATTAGTCACTGTGGTACTGGTGTGAGATTTGTCATTTAATTTCATGGCTTTCATAATTTCACAGGAACATAAAAATTTGATGTCAATAAAATTCATTAGATTCTTCATTATCTTGTGGCTTTGGTGCCTACCGGTCTTGCATGTTTTCAGTGCTGGCTTACAATGGCCTTTGCCATGTATTGGCCACATGCCTATTTACTGTGCAAGCATGGAAACATACATGCATCTAGACCATGATGTTCGACCTTTCTGATCTCATGGCACACATAAACTAGTTACTAAAATTCTGCAGCACACCAAAAAAACCTTTTTTGCTGATCCTACAAAAAAAATAGGTATAATTTTGATTCATTCACACCAGACAGCTATTGTTGTTAGCTGTTGTCATTTTTTTTATTTGACAATCTAAGGGAAAAGAGGTCGTGCCCTTGACTAAATAGTCAGGTATTGCATGTTTTAAAAATTCTTGTGGCACATGGGTTGAAAAGTGA